>NW_027331951.1:1051179-1287718 GCF_048418815.1 Hemitrygon akajei | reverse complement strand
GCGAGTCCTGGTGTGTCTGAAGGGTGTCTTCCCAGACCTCACTTTTAACCCTACTCTCGTGGTCTCAGGTGTCAATCAGTTTTGAATGGCTTAGTCCATCAAACCAGCCCAGTCCGGCTGTCCACTGAGGAATTTTAATGAACAGAATGGTCCCAAGTAAACAGCCCTCTCCGGAGCCATAAGTCTTACAAGAGTCATAATATGGTGAAACAACAAGTCTCTCTCTCCCGGTGTTATCTCTCCCTTACCTGAAGCAAATGTTCCAGTCCCAGTATGTTTTTGTTCCATCTCTTTTTCTCATTCGCAGCATGGCAACAGTAACGGTTTGTAATTCTCCCAGGGGAGGGAAAAAATATGGGCAACTCTGTACCCTTCTGCCCATCGGCGTTGTTCATCCTTTGTAACAGTAGACTGGGAAAATCAGGTTGGTACTGGACCTGAAGGAAGTAAATTTGGGGAGTCCCTCCGAGATGGATTTTTAGAGCAGTTTGTACTGGGGCCTACCAGGGAGAAAGCAATTCTGGAGTTAATGTTGTGAAATGAACCAGATTTGATAAGGGAACTCTAGGTAAAAGAGCCATTAGGAGGTAGTGACGATAATATGATGATTTAATCTGCAATTTGAGAGGGAGAAGGGAAAATCGAAAGTGTCAGTATTACAGTTGAACAAAGGGGAATATGTAGCCATGAGGGAGGAACTAGCCAAAGTTGACTGGAAGGATACCGTAGCAGGGATGACAGTGGTACAAAAATGGCAGGTATTTCTGGGAATATTACAGAAGCTGCAGTGTCAGATCATTCCAAACAGGAAGAAAAATTCTAAGGGGAGTAGGGGGTGACCGTGGCTAACAAGGGAAGTCAAGGACAGTATAAAAATAAAAGTGAAGTTTAACGTTGCAAATATGAGCGGGAAACCAGAGGATTGGAAAAATGTTGAAGAGCAACAGAAGATTACGGAGAGAAGAGAAGGGGTACGAAGGTAAGCTAGACAAGAATATAAAGGAGGATAGTAAAAACCTCTTTCGGTATGTGAGGAGGAAAGATAAAAAAATAGTTAAGACCAAAGTTGGACCCTTGAAGACAGAAACGAGTGAATTTATTATGGGGAGCAAGGAAATGGCAGACGAGTTGAGCAGGTACTTTGGATCTGTCTTCACTAGGGAAGACACAGACAATCTCCCAGATGCAATAGTGGCCAGAGGAACTAGGGTAACAGAGGAGCTGAAGGAAATTCACATTAGGCAGAAAATAGTGGTGTGTAGACTGATGGGACTGAAGGCTGAAAAATTCCCAGGACCTGACGGTCTGCATCCCAGGGTTGCAGGGTTAAGGAGGTGGCTCTAGAAATCATGGACGCATTGCTAATCATTTTCCAGTGTTCTATAGATTCAGGGTTAGTTCCTGTGGATTGGAGGGTAGCTAGTGTTATCCCATTTTCAAAGACGGGAGGGAGAGAGAAATCAAGGAATTATAGACCAGTTAGCCTGACGGCAGTGGTAGGGAGGATGCTGGAATCACTTATAAAAGATGAAATAGAGGCACATTTGGATAGCTGTAAGAGCATAGGTCTGAATCAGCATGTATTTATTAAGGGGAAAACATGCTTGACTAATATTCTGGATTTTGTTGAGGATGTAACTATGAAACTAGACAAGGGAGAGCCAGTAGATGTAGTGTACCTGGACTCGTAGAAAGCTTTTTATAAGGTCCTACATATGAGATTAGTGGGCAATATTAGAACACATGGTATTGGGGGTAGGGTACTAACATGGACAGAAAATTGTTTGGCAGAAAGGAAACAAAGAGTAAGGACTAACTGGTCCTTTTCAGAATGACCAACAGTGACTAGTGGGGTACAGCAAGGCACGTTGTTGGGACCGCAGCTATTTACAATATATATTGATAATTTAGATGAAGGGATTAAAGGTAACATTAGGGAATTTGCAGAAGACACAAAGCTAGGTGGCAGTGTGAAGTATGAGGAGGATGTCAGCAGATTGTATGGTGATTTTGACAGGTTGGGTGAGTGGGTAGTTGCATGGCAGGTGCAATTTATTACGGATAAATATGAGGTTATCCACTTTGGTGCCAAGAACAGGAAGGCAGATTACTATCTGAATGGTGTCAAGTTAGGAAACGGGGAAGTATAACGAGATATAGCTGTTCCTGTACATCAGTCACTGAAAGTAGCCATGCAGGTACAACAGGCAGTGAAGAGAGCTAATGGCATGTTGGCCATCATAACAAGGGGAGTTAAGTACAGCAACAAAGAGATCCTTCTGCAGTTGCACAGGCCCCTGGGGAGACCACACCTAGAGTATTGTTTTCAGTTTTGGTCTCTAAATTTGAGGAAGGACATTCTTGCAATTGTGGGAGTGCAGCGTAGGTTCGCGAGGTTGATTCCCGGGTTTGCGGGACTGTCAGGTGTTGAACGATTGGAGCGACTGGGCTTGTATACACTGGAATTCAGAAGGATGAGTGGGGATCTGATTGAAATATATAAGTTTATAAAGGAATTGGACACGCTAGAGGCAGGAAACATATTAGCGATGTTGGGAGACTCCAGAACCAGAGGCCACAGTTTAAGAATAAGGAGTAGGCCATTTAGAACGGAGTTCAGGAAAAAAAAAGTTTTACACCCAGCGAGTTGTGGTTCTATGGAATGCTTTGCCTCAAAAGGCAGTGGAGGCCAATTCTCTGGATGCTTTCAAGAAAGAGTTAGATGGTGCTTTTAATGATAGCGGACTCAATGGATATGGGAAGACGGGAGGAACAGGTTATTGATTGTGAATGATCAACCAAGATCATATTGAATAGCGGTGCTGCCTCGAGAGGCCGAACGGTCTACCCCTGCACCTATTGTCTATTTTCATCCCAGTTTTGCATCTTATCAATGTCTCTGCAATCTTCGACAATCCTCTATACTATTTAGAACACCACCAAACTTTGTGCCGTCTGCAAACTTGAAAACCAATTTTTCTACCCCACATCAATGTCGTTAATAAAAATCACGAAAAGTAGGAGTCCCAGAACTGATCCTGGGGTGACGGCACGAGTCACAAATGTCTAATCCGAATATACTCCCTCCACTACGATACTCTGCTTTCTGCAGGGAAACCAATTCTGAATCCACCTTGCCAAACTTCCTTGGATCCCAGGCCTTCTGATATTCTGAATAAGCCTACCGCTTGGTATCTTATCAAATGTCCTCGTGGAGCAGCCTGGGAAATATTCCGTCAGGCCCCTGGGACCTATTTGTCCTAATGTATTTTAACAACTCTAAAACCTCCTCTCCATTAATATCAACATGCTCCAGAACATCAACCTCACTCATATTGTCCTCACCGTCACCAAGTTCCCTCGCACTGGTGAATACCGAAGAGAAGTATTCATTGAAGACCTCGCTCATTTCCACCGCCTCCAAGCACATCTTCCCACTTTTATCTCTGATCGGTCCTACCTTCACTCCTGATATCCTTTTGTTCTTTACATAATTGAAGAATGCCTTGCGGATTATTTTACCCTGCTCGCCAAGGACTTCTCATAACTCCTTCTTGCTCTCCTCAGCCCATTTTTAAGCTCCTTTATTGTTACCCTCAATAGACTCATCTGATTCTTGCTTCCTAAACCTCACGTATGCTACTTTCTTCCATCTGATTAGATTCTCCACCACACTTGTCACCCACCATTCCTTTACCCTAGCATTCTCTATTTTCCTGACCGGGACAAATTTATCACTAACATGCTGCAAGAGATCCCTAAACATCGACCACATGCCCATAGTACATTTCCCAGTAAAAGGATCATCCCAATTCACACCCTCAAGTTCTAGCCTTATAGCCTCATAATTTCCTCTTCCCCAATTAAAACAAAAAGTCCTGTCCTCTGTGATTCTGTCCTTTTCCATGATAATGTTACAGGCCATGGAGAGGTGTCACTGTCCTACAGATGCTCACCCACTGAGAGATCTGTGACCTGACCCAGTTCTTTAACCAATACTAGATTCAGCACAAAATTCCTCCTAATCGTCCTGTCAATATACTGTGACAGGAATATGTTCTGGACGCACTTGACAAACTCTGACCCCTCTAAACCATTGGAACTAATAAGGTGGTAATCAATATTAGGGAAGTTAAAGTCACCCATGATAACAACCCTGTTATTTTTGCACGTTTCCAAAATCTGCCCCCCAATCTGCTCCTCAGTATCTCTGCTGCTACCAGGGGGCCTATAGAACTCCCCAGTAGAGGAACTGCTCCCTTCCTGTTCCTGACTTCCACCCATACTGAATCAAAAGAGGATCCTGCTTCATTACCCACCCTTTCTGGAGCTGTAATAGTATCCCTAACTGGTAATACCACCCTCCTCCCCTCCGCCCCGGCCTCTCTATCCCGTTTAAAGCACTGAAATGCAGGAATATTGAGAATCCATTCCTGCCCTGGTGCCAGCCAAGTCTCTGTGATGGCCACTACATCATAATTCCAGGTATTTATCCAAGCTCCCAGTTCATCACCTTTGTTCTTGATCCTTCTTGCATTGAAGTACACGCACTTGAGCCGTTCTAACGTACTACCTTTACACTCGTTATTCTATTTCTCTTCCCTCAAAACCTCTTTATATGCTAGATCTGGTTTTAATCCATGCACTATACTTGCAGCTCTCGCATGACATTTATCCTTCTCCACCTCACTATCTGCTCTAACACTCTGGTTCTCCTCCCCCTGAAAATCTAGTTTAAACCCCCCAGAGCAGCTCTAGCAAACCTTCAGGCAAAGATGTTAGTCCCACACCAGTTCAGGTAAACCCGTCCCGTCGGAACAAGTCCAAACATCCCCGGAACAAGACCCAGTTGTCCAGAAACACGAAGCCTTCATTCCTGCACCAACACCTTAGCCGCGTATATATCTGCATTATCTTCCTATTTCTGGCCTCACGAGCACGCGGCAGGGGTAGCGATCCTGAGATTGCAACCCTGGAGGTCCTGTCCTTCAACCTTGCACAAAACTCCCTAAACTCTCTTTACAGAGAGTTTTCTTTTGTTTTCTTCCTATCGGTAGCGTCTGGCCCGGGGCCTATAAATTTGCAACATAGCCTCTCTGCTTATAACCTCAATCTCACGATATTTGAAGGTCAATACACTTTATGCTATCTCAACCACAGAGACAACCTGTGCAGCTGCTTTGAGCATCCTATGGACTCGAATCCCAAGATCTCTCTGATCCTCCACACTGCCCAGAGTCTTACCATTCATCCTATATTCTGCCATCACATTTTACCTACCAAAAACAACAGCCTCTCCCTTACCATCTGCCACTTCTCAGCCCAGATTTGCATCCTATGAATACCCCGCTGTAAGCTCTGACAGATCTCATAGTTGGGAGTATCTACAATACCCCAACCTTAGTATCATCCGCAAATTTAAGAAACACACCTCCAGAACCCCATCCAAATCATTGATGCAATCACGTAGAGTTGACGTCCAAGACCATATCGCTGAGGCACTCCACTGTTCACCGGCTCCCATGCAGAATATGACACGACTGCAACCTCTCTTTGCCTTCTGTGGGCAAGCCAGTTCTGGATCCACAAAGCAATGTCTCCGTGGGCCACGTGTCTCCTTACACGGGATACATTGTCAAATGCTGGGTGAAATCAAAATGCACTACAACTACTGCGCTACCTTCATCAATTTGTTCAGTCCCATTCTCGAAAAGAAAAATCAAGCTGGTGAGGCACGACCTGCCTTTGACAAATCCATGCTGACTATTACCAATCATATTATGCCTCTTCAAATGTTCATAAATCCTGCCTCTCAGGATCTTCTCCATCAACATACCAACCACTACAGTAATACTCAATGGTCTATAATATTCTGGTCTATCTCTACACCCTTTCTTGAATAAGGGAACAACATCCACAAACCTCCATTCCTCCGGGCTCTCTGCCATCCTCATTGATGATACAAACATCATCGCTAGAGACTGAGCATATCTCCTCCGTCGGTTCGCACAGTAGTCTGGTCTTCCTTTCCCGGTGACTTTTGCAGATTGATGCTTTCTAAATGCTCCAGCATATCATCGTTATTAATATCTACATGCTCAAGCATTTCAGTTCGCTCTAAGTCATCCTTAAAATCGCCAGAATCCTTTATCCAAGAGAATACAGAAGCAAAGTATTCATTATGTACCTCTGCTCTCTCGTCCTGTTCCATCCACACATTTCCACTGTCACATTTGATTCGTCCTAAACTCTCAAGTCTTATCCACTTGTTCTTCTCATACCTACAGAGTGTCCTGCAGTTTACCTTAATCCTGTCCTGGAAGGCCTTCTTATGGCCCATTCTGGCTCTCCTAATTTCTTTCTTTGGCTCCCCCTGCTAGCTTTATGATGTTCCAGATCTCTGCCATCAACTAGTCTTTTGAAACTTTCGTAAGGCCTTCTTTTATTCTTGACTAGATTTACAACAGCCTTTGTACACCACGGGTCCTGTATCCTACCAGCTTTTCCCTTTCTCATTGGAACATACCTATGCAGAATTGCAGGCAAATATCTTCTGAACATTTGCTACATTTCTTTCGAACATTTCTGAGAGCAATTGATCACAATTGAGCCACAACCACAGTGAATGGCGTTGCTGGCTCGAAGGGCTGAATGGCTTACTCCTGCACTTATTGTCTATTGTCAATTTATGCTTCCAACCTCCTGCCTGATAGCCTCATATTTTGCCCTACTCCAGTTAAACGCTTTGCTGATTTATCTGTTCCCATCCTTCTCCAATGCTATGATAAAGGAGGTAGTGTGTGATTAATATCTCCTTTGGAGATATGATGTTGTGGCAATTACAGAGACTTCGATGGCTCAGGGACAGGAATGGTTACTTCATGTGCCGGGGTTCAGATATGTCAGAAGGAACAGGGAGGAAGGCAAAAAGAGCTGGGGGCGTGGCACTGTGGATCAGTGATACTCTCAGGGCTGCAGAAAAGGTGGACCTGATGGAGGATTTTTCTATGTAGCCTGTGTGGGTGCAGGTTAGGAACAGGAAGGGGTCAATAACTTTGCCGGGTGTTTTTTTAGGCCGCCCAATAGTAACAGGGATATCGAGGAGCAGATAGAGAAACAGATAAAGGTGTAGTAATAAAGATGTCGTGATGGGAGATTTTAATTACACAAATATCAATTGGCATCTCCCCAGAGCAAGGAGTTTAAATGAGGTGGAGTTTGTTAGGTGTGTTCAGGAAGGTTTCTTGACACAATATGTAGATAAGCCCACAAAAGGAGAGGTTGCAATTCATTTGGTATTGGGAAATAAACCTCGTCAGCTGTCACAACTCTTAGTCGGATAGATTCTTGGAGATAGTGATCATAATTCTATCTCCTTTACAATAGCACTGGAGAGAGATAGGAACAGACAAGTTAGAAACGTTTTTAGTTGGAGTAAGGGGAATTATCAGGCTATCAGGCAGGAAGCTGCAAGTTTAAATTGAAAAGAGATGTTCTCCGAGAAAAGACGGCAGAACTGAGGCAAATGTTCAGGGGATATTTGTGTGGAGTTCTGCACAGGTACGTTACAAAGTGACAAGGAAGTTATGGTAGGGTACAGGAACTGTGGTGTACAAAGGCTGTACTAAATCTAGTCAAGAAGAAAAGAAAAGCTTACATAAGTTTGCGAGAGATAGGTAATGTTAGAGATCTGGAAGACTATAAGGCTAACAGGAAGCAGTTTAAGAACGAAATTAGGAGAGCCAGAAGGGGCCATGTGAAATTCTTGGCGGGCAGGATTAAGGAAAACCCCGAGGCTTTCCTCAAGTATGAGAAGAGTAAGAGAATAAGACGGGAAAGAATAGGACCTATCAACTATGACAGTCGGAAAGTGTGTATGGATCCGGAGGAAATAGCAGAAACTTAATGAATGTTTTGCTTCAGTATTCACTATGGCAGCATGTTGATATTAAGAAAGAGGATGGGTTTGAGCTTTTGGAAAGTATCAAGTTGGTAAGTCGCCGGGACCGGATGAGATGTAACCCAGTCTACTGTGGAGGCGAGAAAGGAGATTACTGAACCTCTGGCTATGAGCTTTGCAAACATCAAGGGGGACGGAAAAGGTTCCAGCGGATTGGAGGTTTTCGGATGATGTTGCTTTATTCAAGAAAGGGTTCGAGATAGCTCAGGAAATTATAGACCAGTGAGTCATAACTCAGTGGTTAGTAAGTGGATGGAGATGATCCTGAGAGGATTTATGAACATTTGGAGAGATTTAAAATGATTGGGAATAGTTAGCATGGTTTTGTCAAGGGCAGGCCGTGCCTTACGAACCTGTTTCAATATTTTCAAGATGTGACTAAACACATTGATGAAGGAATAGAAGTAGATGTAGGGTATATGAATTTCAGCAAGGCATTTGATAAGGTATCCCTGGAAGGATCATTGAGAAGGTCAGGAAGCATGGAATCCAGAGAGAAAGAAGAAGTGATAAGTGAGGTGGATGAAGAGGAGGACATAAAGCGTTTAATTTCGTTAAAGAAAGAAGGTGTAGAGGAGAGAGGAAACGGAAAGAGAAGGTGTGTGATAGGGAAGTCCTTGAGGTGGGGGAGGTGAGTGGGACAGAATGAGCCAGAGCCAGGCGAGGGTGGGAGAAGGAAGAGAGAGACCGTGAAACGAAAGGAAGAGGAAGAGTGAGACATGGGTGGAGGAAGGTGTGGGAGAGAGCGGGAAGCCCGGAGGGAGGATGGAAGTAGGGGAGGAAGGGACGGGGGAGATGGGCCGAAGGAAGTGAAGGCGGACAATTGGAAGGGACGGGGAATACAGAAAGCATCTGTGAGTGTGTTAGCAAATCTGCGTGTCAGGGTGACAGGAGTGTTGCGCGTGGAGAGAAGAAAAAGAGAGGGGCAGATGCGGGAGAGAGTGGAATAAGATAATGGGGAAGAGGAGACAAGTGGGGCAAAGGTGGGCGAGAGGAGGCAGAGAAAAGAGCAAGGGTTGAGAGGGGAGGAAGGTACGATAGCGAGAGAGAAAATGGTGGGGAGGAAAGGGGAGAATGAAAAGTGGAGCGTGGTGGAAGCTTGTCGAAGGAGAACGAGAGGAAGAGATAGAGAATGCCACAGAATAAGATGGGAGAGAGAGAGAGAGAGAGAGAGAGAGAGAGAGAGAGAGAGAGAGAGAGAGAGAGAGAGAGAGAGAGAGAGAGAGAGAGAGAGAGAGAGAGAGTGAGAGAGAGAGAGAGAGAGAGAGAGAGAGAGAGAGAGAGAGAGAGAGAGAGAGAGAGAGAGAGAGAGAGAGAGAGAGAGAGAGAGAGAGAGAGTACGCCACTGAACGAGTAAAGCGAGGAAAGCCTGTGGCGGGAGCGAGTTTCGAGGTGAACTGTTCACCTCATTCGGAGGGAGGGTGGGAAAGTCCAATACTTAAAACAGGAACCAGCTGGCGGTGCATCTGTCCTGGATCATTGAGGCTCTGTATGAGTGAGAAAATCCCTCGGATGTTCCCTCCTTCCTCATTCCTGCCCTCTGTCTCAACTTACCTCCAACAAATCCTTTCCTTTCTCTGATCCTACTTCTATTCCTCAGTCCTGCAACAATCCTTCCTCCATCTCCACCGCGCTCTCCATCCTTCCTCTCCTTCTCTCCGCTGCCCTGTTCCATCCTGATCTCACTCTCTTACCTCCTTTCACCGACCCTCTCTCCCCAATCACTCTCCAACTCTCCCGCCTTCATTTCTCCAAGTCTCACACTCTCCGCTCACTTTTCCCCATCTCCATCAATCCTTCCGCCCTCCTCTCTCCACACACCCCTTCTCAAACTTCTTTCTCCCCAGTCCGTCCACTGTCACCCACCTCTCTATCTCTACCCGACCCTGAATCCTCCCCTCATTTTCACCACTCTCATTTCTCGACCACCCTCTGCAACACCGTCAATCTCTCTGCTCCCCGCAGTTCCTCCCCCTGCTCTCGGTTTCTAAATTTATCAGCTATTCATCCGGCGTTGGTTGGTACCGGTCTAACCCACTTGTTAACACAGGCTTCTTCTGACAACGGTTGTTTCCGCTATCTGAGCTCAGAGACGCAGAGAATCCTCCACAGGATGGATGTGAAGTTGGGAAAAGCGGACACACGGTCTCCTTCCCGAGGTGAGTGTGGCAGAGAGACAAGCGACAGCTCTATTCTGCAGCTTATCCTGGTGTGTGTCATCAACTGGTGGAGGGAGTTTCACACAATATCTGCCCGGGAGTTTGTGATGAGCGAGTGTGGAGAGAACTTCAAACAGTGCTGACCGTGGGAGTGTGTGACGGGACGGTGTGGAGGGAGTTTAAATCTGTATCTGACCCCCGGTGTGTGTGATCGGACTGGTGGAGGGAGTTTAAATCTGTGTCTGACCCCGGGAGTGTGTGATGGGACGGTGTGGAGGCAGATTCACTCTGTGTCTGATCCCGGGATTGTGTGATGGGACGGTGTGGAGGGAGCTTCACTCTGTGTCTGACCCCGGGAGTGTGTGATGGGACGGTGTGGAGGGAGCTTCACTCTGTGTCTGACCCCGGGAGTGTGTGATGGGACGGTGTATAGGGATCCTCAATCTGTCTCTGAACCTTACTGTTCTGTCCCCAGCTGAATCTGATGTATTGTACGCGGAAGTTAATTTCAAGACTCCCTCGGCGCCCCGGGTCCGGGCAGATCAAGGTCAGTTTCATCTTTGTTGGTTTGACCCTGTTTAGCTGATACGTCCAATCCTGTCGAGAGATCTCAGGGCAAACGTACCTAATGATTGCCGGTTTGAGCATAAGACGGAGGGAACGCGTGGGAGAGATGATGGAGGGGTGTCTTTCTGTGAGGGACTTTGGGGAGGGAATCTGTGAGGAGTGAGCGCCCATGGAGGGGCGGAGTAGAAGGAGCGCCGTAGGATGTTTTGACGACAGTGGGCTGTGAGAGGATCGGTGAGGAGAGATAGCATGGGATGTGCCGTGTGGAGGAAGGGGCGACGAGGAGCGAGAGCTGTGGGATGGGGTTACGCGGTATGAATTCATAACCCTCTCTCACTTTTCTTAACCCCACTCACTTTTCCTTCTTTCCACTTCGCTCCCCTTCCTCACCTCCTCACACGCTCTCCGCTCTCCCTCTCTCCCCTCGTCCCTCTCCCCGTTTTCCCCACTGTTTCCCACTGTCCCGTTCTCTTCGCCCTCTCTCATTGCCCCCTCTCCCTCCCGTCTCTCCTCTATCACAGTCACCGTGTCTACCACTCCCAGTCTTCTCCTCGCGCTCGTTCCCTCTCTCTCCGCTCCGTCTCATTCTTTCCCGTCCGCCCCTCCCGGTCTTCCAACCTCGCTCTGTCCCTAAAGTTGTCCCTCAGCTCCCGTCAAGCGCTCTACTCCTCTCTATCCCCGTCTCTTTTCCTTTCGCCGACGCTCTCTACCCTCGCACTTCTCTCTCTCTCTGTCTCAAATTCTCTTCTTCTCACTTCCCCATCCCTCTCCCACTTTTCCTCCCCCCACTCTCACTTCTCAATCACCCTCTCTTTCGCCCTCTCTCACACTTCTCCCTGCCCTCTCACTGTTCCCTACTCTCTCCCGTGTCCCACCCCCTCTGTCTCAGCCTCTCTCACCCCGTTCTCCCTCCCCATTCTTTCTGTTACATCTTCGCACCCATCGCCCCAGTCTCTTCCTTCCCCTCTCTGCCCATCGCCCTCCTCTGCTGCCTCCTGTATCTCTCCTCTCCGTACTCCTCTCCCTCATCCTCTGTCTCTTCTCTCACCCCTCCCTCTTCTCTCTCTTCCCGACACCCTACTCCATTCTGTACTGCTCTCACTCTGTCACTTATCTGCTCTCTCTCCCAGACGGTCTGAACTCTACCTACTCAGATCTGAACTTTCGGAAAGAGGAACACCGCATCGATGAGGGCGAAGGTCCTCCCATTGCCTCGGGACCCGGTGGTCTGTCAACCACCGCAGAAAAAGGTCAGAGTTCACAACGATGTCGTCATCTGGATGGGTCACGTATCATACCCCCAAGTGTCCAGGTTTCTAATGCATCTGCTTCGACCACTTCTTCCGACAGCTGGTCCCATAGACTGACCACAAGCTAGTGTCTCGGCTCCCTAATGAAATCCCACTCCGCTCTCACCTTAGACTTTTGCGCTCTGGTCCTCGATTCTCCAGGTCTACGGAAAGTAACTGTGCGCACTCACCGCTCTTGGTTTTATACGTCTCTCTAAGGTCATCTCGACGCCCCAGGAAATAAAGTCCCAACCTGCCCGACCGCTCTCCATAAATTAGTCCCTCGAGTCCGGCAACATCCTCGTTCTCCTCCTTCTTTCACTGCACAGTCGTCCCGCTCTACCCACCTTACTCTCTCTGTTCCTCTCCTCCTCTACTCGGTTCCCGAGTCTCCCCAACCACTCTCCTACAAGCCTTTCGCCATCTAGCCATTCGTTCTCCCCATCTCCCCACTCTTCCCCCTCCGCCCCACTCTCTGTCCCACTCTCCTCCCTTATTCCCACCCCTTTCACTTTTCCCCTCTCCCGCCCCTGACTATCTCCTTCTGTCTTCCGCCCTCATCTCTCTCCTTCTACGCTATCCATTCTCACCTTAATCCTCTGTCCTTTGGTTACCAATACCCCGGACCTGAGGAACGTCTGTGCTCTTTCACTCTACGTACGCCCCTCGTGGTTTTATACAACTCTGTAAGGTCACCCTTGCGTCCACGGAATAAAGTCCCGACCAGCCCGACTTCTCTCCGTGCCTCACTCCCCCGAGACCATCATCCTCGTAAACCTTCCAGCACATTGGCCTTTCGGTCATCAACACTGAACAAGAGCGGAGTTACCCTTCTACTACCCTTGCCTGATAAGACCTCCCCGATCATATTAGCCCGATAAATCTGTGGGTCTCAGGCCATCCAGTATCTCCCTCCCTCCTCCATCTTCCACACTCCGGATATCCCCCTCCCCCCCTCTCTCACCGCTCCTTTCTTTCTCCGTCTCTCCCTCCCTTCCTCTCTTCCATCTCCCAGAGTGATTTACCATCAGGGATCTTGTGACAGTATTTGTTAAAGTCAGTGTACATTTTGTCAAACAATCAGGACAAACAGGTCCTCCGCAATCAAATCGGTCAGTCTGATCTCCCCTGGCCCCACCCCCTTATACAGAGCAGCCCAACAATAGCTCATTAAAGACCCTATCCATCACGTCCTGTACGCTATCCTAATCAGCTGTCCTGCTGTCTTACTCCAAAGATGGAAATCTGACATGTTCTCTCCATGGACACTGTCTACATTTCCTCCTGTCTCCGTGAAGCAGCCAGAATAACCTCAGACCCCCACCCAAACCAGCCGTACTCCCTCCCATCGGGGAGAAAGGTACGAAAGCTCGTCCGACCATTCTCAAGGACGGCTTCTGCCCCGTTTTTATCGGATTATAGAACGGCCCCCCAGGACTATCAGATGGACTCCTGACCTCACGATCTACATCGTAGTGGCCCCTTGCATTTTAACATCGGCCAGCACTGTCCTTTCTCTATAACTGTGATGCATTATTCTGCAGGACCACTCCTGTTTGTGATGCGTATAGAAACATTGAAACCTATAAAACATACAACACAATACAGGCTCTTCGGCCCACAAAGTTGTGACGAACATGTCCGTACCTTAGAACTACCTAGGATTTACCCATAGCTCTCTATTTTTCTAAGCTCCATGTAAACATCCAGGAGACCCATGAGAGACCCTATCAGTTCCGCCTCCAACACCGCCGCCTGCAGCCTATTCCATGCACTCACCACTCTCTGAGTAACAAAAAACTTACCCCTGAAATCTCCTCTGGACCTACTTCCAAGCACCTTAAGAGCCTATCTTTTCGAGCGTGCGATTTCAGTCCTGGGAAAAAAAGCCTCTGACTCTCCGCACGATCATTGCCTCTCATCATCTTGTTCACCTCTATCAGGTCACCTCTCATCCTCCGTCGCTCCAAGGAAAAAAAACCTGAGTTCACTCAACCTTTTCTCATAAGGCATGCTCTCAAATCCAGTAAACATTCTTGTCAATCTCCTCTGCACCCTTTCTATGGATTCCACGTCTTTCCTATAGTGAGGCGAACAGATCTGAGCACAGTTCTCCAGGTAGGGTCTGACCAGGGTCCTATATAGCTGCATCATTACCTCTCGGCTCCTAAATTCAATTCCACGATTGATGAAGGCCAATAAACCGTACACATTCTTAACCACAGAGTCATCCTGCGCAGCTGCTTTGAGCTAGGACCCGAAAATCCCTCTGATTCTCCACACTGCCAAGAGTCTTACAATTAATACTATATTCTGACATCGTATTTGACCTATCAAAATGACCACTTCACCAGGGTTTCGGCCCGAGACGTCGTCACTACCTCCTCCCTAGCTGCTGTCTAGCCTGCTGAGTTCTGCCAACATTTTGTGTTTTTGTTTATTTACATCATCTGCAGATTCAGTCGTCGTGCACTTCACACATAACTGGGTTAAACTCCATCTGCCACTTCTCAGCCAGTTTTGCATCCCGCTGTAACTTCTCACAGCCCTCCCACTATCCACAAAACCCAAACATTGTGTCATCAGCAAACTTACTAACCCATCTCTCCACATCTTCATCCAGTTCATTTATAATAGTCACGAAGAATAAGGGCCCCAGAACAGATCGCAGATGCACTCCACTGGTAAACGATTTCCATGCAGAATATGACCCGTCTGCATCCACTCTTTGCCTTCTGTGGCAAGCCAGTTGTGGCTCCAGAAAGCAATATCCCCTTGGATCCCATTCCTACTGACTTTCTCAGTAAGCCTTGCATGGGCTACCTTATAAAATGTTTTGCTGAAATCCATATACATTAGATCAACTGTTCTTCTTTATCAATGTGTTAGGTTCACATTCCCACACAAATGCGATCAATCTCGGAAGGCACGATCTGCCATTTACAAAGCCATGCTGACAACTGCTTCAGATATAATACCTCTCCAAATGTTCATAAATCCTGCCTCTCAGGATCTTCTCCATCAGCTTACCAACAGCTGAGGTAATACTCACTGGTCTGTAGTTTCCTGAGATATCTCTTCTAACTTACTTGAATAAAGGAAAAACATCCGCAACCTTCCAATCCTCCAGAACCTCCCAAGTCTCCATTGATGATGCATAGATCATCGTCATAGCCTCAGCAATCTCTCCCGTCGCCTCCCACAGTAGCCTGGGGTATATTTCGTCCGGTACCAGCGACTTATCCAATTTGATGCTTTCCAAAAGCTCCATTACATCCTCTTTCTAAACATCTACATGCTCAGGCTTTTCAGTCTGCTGCAAGTCATCACTACAATCACTAAGGTAATAAAGTAAAGTATTCATTAAGTAGCTCCTATGGTCTTATTAAATATTTATTGTGATCTTATGGTCGTATGCCATCTCCACAGCTGCTCAAGAACGAGAGTCGAAAGAGAAGATCGGAAATAGACCGTACCGACTGATCTGCCTACTCTGCCTAGTTACGTCCGCCCTCATCGTGACAGTGGCCGGTCTCTCGATCTTTGGTGAGTGGAAAGGTCTCCGGATGGAGACAGAGCATAAATAAAGAGAGTGGAATAAACTGTTATTGTAAAACACAACAGTGAAACCAAACCCCCCCTTACCGTAACACCGATGGAAGAAGGCAGCACACATGAGGTTTAGGAAGCAAGGATCAGATCGGTCTATTGAGGAACATAGGGTAGCAAGGAAAGAAATGAAGAAGGGAATGTGGACAGAATGAAGGGAGAAAGGGAAGGCCTTGGCAAGAAGGGTAAAGGAAAACCCCAAGGCATTCTTCAATTGTGTGAAGAACAAAAGGATGACAGGAGTGAAGGCAGGGGCGGTTTGAGATAAAGGTGGGAAGATGTGCCTGGAGACTGTGGAAGTGAGCGAGGTCCTCATTGAATACTTCTCTTCGGTATTCACCAATGAGAGGGAACTTGATGAAGGAGAGGACAATATGAGGGAGTTTGATGTTCAGGAGTATGTTGATAGTAGGGGAGAGGAGCTGTTGTAGTTGATAAAATATATTCGGACGGATAAGTCCCCGGGGCCTGACGGAATATTCCCCAGGCTGCTTTACGAGGGGAGAGAAGATATTGCTGAGCCTCTGGCAAGGGTCGTTATGTTCTCGTTGTCCACGGGAAAGGCACGGGAGTATTGGAGAGAGGCGAATATTGCCCTCTTCTTCAAATAATGTCGTAGGCATTGCCCGGGTAATTGTAGACCAGTGGGCATTACATCTGTGGTAGGAAAGCCGTTGGAAAAGATTCTTAGAGATAGAATCTCTGGGCATTTAGAGAATCATGGTCTGAACAGGAACAGTCAGCATGTCTTTGTGAAGTGCCGATCGTGTCTAACAAGCCTGACAGAATTATTTGAGGAGGTGACCAGGCATATAGATGAGGATAGTGCAGTGGATGTGATATACATAGAATTTAGTCCGGCATTTGACAAGGTTCCACGAGGTAGAGTGTATTTAGAAAGTCAGAATGCATGGGATCCAGGGACGCTTGGCCAGGTGGATTCAGAATTGGCTTACCTGGAGAAAGCAGGGTGTCGTGGAGGAAGGAGTACATTCGGATTGGAGGGTTGTGACTAGTGGGGTTCCAGAAGGATCGGTTTAGTACCTCTGCTTTTCGTGATTTTATTAACGACATGGATGTGGGGGTAGAATGGTGGGTTGGCAAGTTTGGAGACAACAGAAAGGATGGTGGTGGTGTGGATACTGTTAAGGATTGTCGAAGATTGCGGAGAGACATTGATAGGATGCAGAAGTGGGCTGAGAAGTAACAGATGGATTTCAATACGGAGAAGTGTGAGGTGGTACACTTTGGAAGGACAAACTCCAAGGCAGAGTACAGAATAAATGGCAGGATACTTGGTATTGTGGAGGAGCAGAAGGAACTGGGGTTACATGTCCACAGATCCCTGAAAGTTGCCTCACAGGTAGATAGGGTAGTTAAGAACTCTTCATATGTCAAGGGGTAAAGTTTAAGATTCACGAGGTAATGATGCAGCTGCATAAATCTCTAGTTACGCCACACTTGGAGTACTGGTGTCTAGTTCTGATCTCCTCACTCTAGGGAGGATGTGGAAGCGTCAGAAAGGGTACAGGGGAGATTTACAAGGATGCTGCCTGGTTTAGAGAGTATGTATTATGATCCGAGATTAAGGGAGCTAGGACTCTACTCTTGGTGAGATGGAGGATGAGAGGAGACATGATAGAAATGTACAAGATATTAAGAGGAATAGACAGAGTGGACAGCCAGTGCCTCTTCCCCAGGGCACCACTGCTCAGTACAAGAGGACATGGCTTTAAGGTAAGGGGAGAGAAGTTCAAGGGGATATTGGAGGAAGGATTTTCACTCAGAGAGTGGTTGATGAGTGGAATGCACTGCCTGAGTCAGTGGTGGAGGCAGATACACTAGTGATATTTAAAAGACTACTAGACAGGTAGATGGAGGAGTTTAAGATTGTGGGTTATATGGGAGGCAGGGTTTGAGTGTCGGCAAAACATTGTGAGCCGAAGCTCCTGTTCTGTGTTCTATAAAACGGACATACCACAAATCGTAATAAAACACGGCTTTTCCCGTAACACAATCAAGACTCATGCTGACACCGACACGCCATTCATCATAACATCAACCATGCCGCACGGTCACAACCTTCATTGAGACTCAGATACTTTGATGTTCAAGGGGGATATTAGAGGTTGTTCTTTTACTGAGAGAGTGGTTGGTGAGTGGAATGCACTTCCTGTCTCAGTGGTGGAGGCAGATAAACTAGTGACATTTGAGAGCCGACGAGACAGGTATATGGAGGAGTTTAAGGTGGCAGGTTATACGGGAGGCAGCGTTTAAAGGGTCGGAACAACTTTGTGGGCCTGTACTGTGCTGTACTATTCTATGTTCTGTAATACAGACACACCTCAGACCGTGATAAAAACACGGTCTTTACCGTAACACAATCAAAACTCATGCTGACACCAACGCGCCATTCGCCATAACATCAACAATGCTGTTACCGTAGCACGGCCACGATCTTCAACGAGACGCAGATACACTCCTGACCGCGACACTGACACGACCATCGCCGTGACTCACACGTGGCTGTCACACTGACGGCGACGTACCTCTCGCTGTAACATCGACATGCCCCTGACCGTGTCACTGATAAACTCCTCAAGCGACACCGACACACACCTCACAGTGACACCGACACGGTCTTCACCGTGATCCGCTCTTCACCGCATCGTGACAAAGACTCACACGTCACTGTAACACCCCTTACCGAGACAGTATCACCCCTCAACATAACACCGATTCACCGCTCACGGAGGCAATTACCCTCACCTCACCTTGACACAGGCAAAACCCTTAACAGATACCGACAGCTAAATTCACAATGACACAATGACATCGACATCGATCTCTCCGTTGTACCGTCACACACCTCAGCATAACACTCTCACACACACCGTGGCCATGACATGTCTCTCACCGGGGCACTGACATACCTTTCTCTTTGCAACCAGCTCAAACCACACCATGGCACCGTGACATCTCATTGTCACATCCCGACGGGGCACAGACACACCTATCACAGTGACCCCGACACGTTCCTCTCAGAAACTCGGACATGCCCCGCACGATACTGACGCAGACAACCATAATAACAACAAAACCGTCACCGGGAAATTGATACACCCCCTAGCGTGATATAGACACGCCCCTCAAGGTGGCGCCGACGCCTCTTACTGTGCCCAGAGCATATCCTTCACTGTGACACCCTTCGCCGAAACACTGACACAACACTCTCTGTGACCCGTTCGGTAGCGTGAAGCTGATTCATGTAAAGGCTAAACGTACTTCATCATCTCTCTCAGTGTCACAGCTTCATCAGCCTGAGAACACCTCCGACCAAAACTGCCATGAGTTAAACTCAACCCTTCAATCCAAGCTGTCTGCGCTCAACTCTAATCTGTCCGATCTTAAACGAATGCACAGCGATCTCCGTCACCAGTTCACTGAGATGGAAACGCAGTACAGATCTGTCAACAAAACGAAGTCTCAAATCTGTGAATTGTTGACCAGCAGAAGAGGTGAGACATCATCCCCCTCTTTCACCCGCTCCTCATCACAGGGCAGGCATGGAGAGAGGAAGCGTCACTCTGTATTTGATATCGGGAGTGTGTGAAGAGATGTTATGGAGGATGATTCACTCTGTGTTTGACTCTGTGTGTGATGGGGCTGCGTGGAATAAGTTTCACTCTATCACTGAATTCAGGATTGTGTGATGGGACGTTGTGGATGTGGATTCACTCTGTATCTAACCACGAGGTTGTGAGAAGTAACATTACAGCTTCACTCTATGTCTTACTCCGGGAATGTCTGATGGGATAGTATGAATTCAGCTTCACTCTGTGTCTGACAGCGGGATTGTGTGATGGGGCAGTCCCCAGAGAGATGCACCCCATATCTGACCCTTGAAGTGTGTGATGGGGCGTTGTGGAGGGAGATTCTCTCTGTGTCTATCCATAAGAGCGTGTGATTTGACAGTGAGCAGGGTGCAGTCTGAACCCATGGGTGTGTGATGGGGCCGTGGAGCAAGAGAGAGCCTGAAATTCAATTTGTGTCGGTCCGACAGGATCTCTGTGATAGGATGGTGGAAAGGAGCTTGTAACTGACTCCTGATGGATGTGCTGGAGCGGAGTTCAGGGAGATACACCTGGTGACGGGTCCCGCGACAGTGTGTAATTTGGTGCCGTGGCGGGAGTTTCAATTTTAGTCTGACAGCAGGAGAGTGTGATGGGGCGGTGTGAACGAATTTCAATTTGATTCTGACGACGGGAGTGTGTGATAGAAGGCTATGAGGGCAGCTTGGATTTGACACCGGGAACGTATAATGGAGCAATTCCGAGGGAGTATTACTCTATGCCTGACTCCGGGGCTGTGTGATGGGACAGTATGGAGGGAGCTTTAATCTGTGTCTGACACAGTGTGATTGCGATGGGATATTATGCAGGGAGATTCACTCTGTGTCTAACCCCAGGAATGAGCATTGGCAGAGTGAGTAGGGAACTTCATTCTGTTTTTTACCGGAAGTGACTTCCAGTTGCTCCAATGACTACAGACCGGTGTCATTGACCTCCCACATCATGAAGACCCTGGAGAGACTTGTTCCAGAGCAGCTCCGGCCTATGGTTAGGCCACACTTAGACCCCTTCCAGTTCGCCTTCCAGCCCCGACTAGGAGTTGAGGATGTCATCGTCTACCTTTTGAACCGTGTTTACACCCACCTGGGCAAGCCGGTGAGCACTGTGAGGGTCAGGTTTCTTAACTTCTCCGGTACATTCAATCCCATCCGCCCTGCTCTGCTGGTTGAGAAGCTGACAGTGATGCAGGTGGATGCTTCCCTGGTGTCATGGATTATTGATTACCTGAGTGGCAGACCACAGTACGTGCGCTTGCAACACTGTGTGTCAGACAGAGTGGTCAACAACACTGCGGCTCCACAGGGGAGTGTCCTGCCTCCCTTTCTCTTCATCATCTAAACCTCGGAATTCAACTACAACACAGAGTCTTGCCAACTTCAGAAGTTTTCTGATGACTCAGCCACAGTTGGATGCATCCGCAAGGGAGATGAGGCTGAGTACAGGGCTACGGTGGGAAACTTTGTCACATGGTGTGAGCAGAATCATCTGCAGCTTAATGTGAAAAAGACTAAGGAGCTGGTGGTGGACCTGAGGAGGGCTAAGGCACCGGTGACCCCTGTTTCCATCCATGGGGTCAGTGTGGACATGGTGGAGGATTACAAATACCTCGGGATACGAATGGACAATAAACTGGACTGGTCAAGGAACAGTGAGACTTCTACAAGAAGGATCAGAACCGTCTCTATTTCCTGAGGAGACTAAGGTCTTTTAACAACTGCCGGACGATGCTGAGGATGTTCTACGAGTCTGTGGTGGCCAGTGCTATCATGTTTGCTGTTGTATGCTGGGGCAGCAGGCTGAGGGTTGCAGACACCAACAGAATCAACAAACTCATTCGTAAGGCCAGTGATGTTTTCGGGGCAGAACTGGACTCTCTGACGGTGGTATCCGAAAAGAGGATGCTGTCCAAGTTGCATGCCATCTTGGACAACGATTCCCATCCACCCCATAATGCACTGGTTAGGCACAGGAGTACATTCAGCCAGAGACTCATTCCACTGAGATGTAACACTGAGCGTCATAGGAAGTCATTCCTCCCTGTGGCCATCAAACTTTACAACTCCTCCCTCGGAGTGTCTGATACCCTGAGCCAATAGGCGGGTACTGAATTTATGTTTTCCACTTGGCATGATTAACTTATTATTTAATTATCTATGGTTTTATATTGTTATATTTCTTCAGCATTCTTGGTGGTGCGGCTGTAACGAAACCCAAATTCCTTCGGGATCAATAAAGTATGTCCATCTGTCTGATAGAACACTTCAAAACGGAGCTCACACTGGGTGAAACACCTGTACGTGTGATGGGACTGTATGGAGGGAGTGTCACTCTGCGTCTGACCTCTGTCAAATCTGAGAGGATGATGTGGAATGAGCTTCACTCTGTGACTGACACAGTGTGCTTGTGATGGAATGCCATGGAGGGAGCATCAGTTATATCGGACCCCCCGGGAGTGTGTGATGGGACGATGTGTAGAGAGATTCACTCTGGGTCTGACCCGGGGTGTGCGTAACGTGACGTTGTGGAGAGGGCTTCATTCAGGGTCTGACCACAGGTGATCGGACGGTCAGTTGGAGGCACCAATGTGTCCGACGCAAGCATTGTGTGATACGACAGGGTGGAGGGAGATTCACGCAGTGTCTGACCCCTGGGGTATGTGATGTGACTGGGTAGAGGGAGCTTCACTCAGTGCCTGACGCTGAGAGTGTGTGATCCGACGGTGTGGAGTGATCTTCACTCTGTGTCTGACACACCGGGACTGTGATGGGACGGTGTGGAGGGAGACTCACTCTGTGTCTGACCCCGGGAGCGTGTGATGGGACGGTGTGGAGGGAGATTCACTGTGTGTCTGACCCCGGGAGTGTGTGATGGGACGGTGTGGAGGGTGACTAACTCTGTGTCTGACACCGGGAGTGTGTCATGGGACGGGGTGGAGGGAGATTCACTCTGTGTCTGACCCCGGGAGTGTGTGATAGGAAGGGGTGGAGGGAGATTCACTCTGGGTCTGACCCCGGGAGTGTGTGATGGGACGGTGTGGAGGGTGAATAACTCTGTGTCTGACCCCGCGAGTGTGTGATGGGACGGTGTGAAGGGAGACTCACTCTGTGTCTGACCCCGGGAGTGTGTGATGGGAAGGTGTGGAGGGAGATTCACTCTGTGTCTGACCCCGGGAGTGTGTGATGGGACGGTGTGGAGGGTGATTAACTGTGTGTCTGACCCCGGGAGTGTGTGATGGGACGGAGTGAAGGGCGATTCACTCTGTGTCTGACCCCGGGAGTGTGTGATGGGACGGGGTGGAGGGATCTTCACTCTATGTCTGACCCCGGGAGTGTGTGATGGGACGGGGTGGAGGGAGATTCGCTCTGTGTCTGACCACGGGAGTGTGTGATGGGACGGGGTGCAGGGAGATTCACTCTGTTACTGAACCCGGGAGTGTTTGATGGGACGGTCTGGAGGGAGATTCACTCTGTGTCAGACTCCGGGAGCATGGGATGGGACGTTGTGGAGGGAGATTCACTCTGTGTGTGACCCCGGGAGTGTGTGATGTGTCGGTGTGGAGGGAGATTCACTCTGTGCGTGACCCCGGGAGTGTGTGATGGGACGGTGTGTAGGGAGATTCACTCTGTGTCTGTCCCTGGGAGAGTGTGATGGGATGTGTGGAGGGAGATTCACTCTCTGTCTGACCCCGGGATTGTGTGATGGGACGGTATGGAGGGATCCCGATTCTATGTCTGTCTCCCGGCCAATGTGGGGGATTCACTGTTACTTGTTCGGATTTTTCAAGGGACCGGTGAGGAGGTTTTTTCATTCTGTATTTGACCAGTTGTGTGTGATGGGACGGTGAAGGGGAATAATCTTTCGGTGTCTGACACAACGGTTTTAATGGACGGTACGCAGGGAGATTCACTGTTCCTTGTTCTTAATTTGCAGCGCAAGCGTTTTCCCAGGAGTGGATCAGAAATGAAGACGAGTGTTATTTTATATCCACGTTTAACTATTCCTACGATGAGGCGAAACAGTATTGTTTGAACACTGATTCTAAACTTCTTGAAACAAATTCCGCACAAGAACAGGTACGTGTCAGGTCGACGGAAGATATATCGACACCGGAGTGAAGCTCCCTCCACACCGTTTGATCTCATACTTCCGGGGTCAGACACAGAGTGAATCCCCCTCCTTTTTGTCCCAGCACGCACTCCCGGTGTCAGAAACGAAGTGAATCTCCTCCACACCATCCCATCACAGATTCCCTTGGACGGACACAGAGTTAAGCTCCCTCCACACCTTCACATTACACACTCCTGTGGTCGAACGCAGAGAGCTCCCTCCATACCGTCTGATCACACACTCCCGGGGTCTGACAAAGAGTGAGGCTCCGTCCACACCGTGCTATCACATTCTCCTGTGGTGAGACACAGAATTAAGCTCCTTCAACACCACCTCTTCTCACTGTCCTGGGGTCAGACATAAAGGGACGCTACTTAATTTTTGCTCGAATTCAATCATTAATGATAGCAATTTAATTTCACAGAATTTTGTTGCCAAAGCTATCAGCGACGAAGGCAATTCATACTGGATTGGAAAATGCAAAGACTGGTGAGATTTGGGATCTTGCAAGTTTCTGAGAGGATAGTGGGTCGTCGGACTGATACAGGCTGCGAGAAGCGAGTGGGCAGTGGATTTATTTTGGGGACTGACACAGGCTGCGGGAAGGTTCTGTGCAGTGGGATTAGTTTGTGGTCAGACACGGGTTGCTAAAGAGAATGGGCGTTGGTAAGAGTTTGCGGACAAACAAGGGTTGTGGGGAGACATTGAGTAATGGGACATTTCTGAGACAGAGAAAGTTCTGCGGTGAGAAAATGGGCAATTGGATTGGTTTGGGGTTCGACAAGGGCTGTTGGTAGAGAGCGTGCAGTAAAATTAATATAACCATATAACCATATAACAATTACAGCACGGAAACAGAGCTACTCGACACTTCTAGTCCATGCCGAAAGCATAATCTCACCTTGTCACAGCTGCCTGCACTCAGCCCATAGCCATCCATTCCATTCCTGTCCAAATACCTATCTATTTTTTAAGACAAAAAAGAACATGCATCTGCTGCTTGTACTGGAAACTCGATCCAGACAGCTACCACTCTCTGAGAAAAGAAGTTCCCCCTCCTGTTGCCACTAAACTTTTGCATATTAACTCTCAACTCATGTCGTCTTTTTTTGAATCTCCCCTACTCTCAGTGGAAAAAAAGCCTATCTGCGTCAAATCTATCTATTCCCCTCATCATCTTAAATAACTCTATCAATTCCCCCCTCAAACTTCTACGCAACAAAGAATAAAGACCTAACTTGCTCAACCTTTCTCTGGAACATAGGTGCTGAAACCTAGATAACATTCTAATAAATCTCCTCTGTACTTTATTAATTTGCTGACATCTTTTCTATCATTCGGTGTCAGAACTGTAGACAAAACTCCAAATTTGGCATCGCCAATGCCTTGAACAATTTTGACATTACATCCCAACCCCTATACTCATTGCTCTGATTTATAAAGGCCTGCATAACTAAAGCTTTCTTCACCACCCTATCCACATGAGATTCCACCTTCAGGGAACTATGCACCATTATTCCCAGATCACTCTGTTCTACAGCATTCCTTAATGCCCTACCATTTACCATGTATGTCCTATTTTGATGAATCCTACCAAAATGTCGCACCTCACTCATATCAGCATTAAACTCCATCTGCCATCTTCCAGCACCCTCATCCAGCTGGCCTAAATCAGTCTGCAAACTTTGAAAGCCGACATCATTATCCACAACGGCACCTATCTAAGCATCAGCTGCATATTTACTAATCCAATTTACCACCCCACCATCCAGAACGTTAATGGATATGAAGAACACCACTGGACCCAGTACAGATCCCTGATGGACACCACTAATCACCGGCCTCCCACCTGTCATCCAGTTATCCACTACTGATCTCTGGCATCTCCAATCCATCCACTGTTAAATCCATTTTACTACTTCAATTCAACCTTCCTAACTAACGTTCCGTGCGGAACCTTGTCAAAGGCCTTACTGAAGTTCATATAGACAATATCCACTGCTTTACCCTCGTCAATTTCGTAGTAACCTCTTCAAAAAACCCAATAAGAATTGTCAAACATGACCTTACACGCACAAATCCATGTTGACTGTTCCTAATCAGACCCTGTCTATCCAGATAATTATATATACCATCTCGAAGACTACTTTCCATTAGTTTACCCACCACTAACGTCAAACCGGCACGCTGATAATTGCTAGGTTTACTCTTAACTTCCTTTTTAAACAATGGAACCACATGAGCCTAACGCCAATTGCCCGGTACCATCCTCGTTTCTAATGACATTTGAAATATTTCTGTCAGAGCCCCTGCTATTTCTAGACTAATTTCCTTCAAGGTCCGAGAGAAAATCTTATCAGGGCTCGGAGATTTAACCACATTTTTATTCTTTAAAAGCTCCAGTCCTTCCTCTTCTTTAATCATCATAGTTTCCGTAACTACCCTACTTGTTTGCCTTAACTTAGACAATTCAATAACCTTCTGCTTAGTGAATACCGATTAAACGAAATTGTTCAAATTCTCCCCCATCTCTTTTGGCTCCACAAATAGCTGTACACTCTGATTCTGTAAGGGACCAATTTTATCCCTCACTATCCTTTTGCTATTAATATAACTGTAGAAACCCTTCGGATTTATTTTCAGCTTACTTGCCAAAGCAATCTCATATCTTCTTTTAGCTTTTCTAATTAGCTTACTAATTTCTTTCTTAAGATTCTTTTTACTTTATTTATATTCCTCGAGCACCTCATTTACTCTATCCTGCCTATATTTATTGTAGATCTCTCTCTTTTTCCGAACTAATTGTCCAATATCGCTTGAAATCCACGGCTCTCTCAAATGTTTAACATTTCCTTTCAATATAACAGGAACATAAATCTTCTGTACCCTCAAATTTCAACTTCAAATGACCTCCATTTCTCTATTACATCCTTCCAATAAAATAAATTGTCCCAATCTACTCCTAAATCCTTTCGCATCTCCTCAAAGGTAGCCTTTTTCAATCAAAAATCTCAACTTTGGGTCCAGTCCTATCCTTCTGCATAATTAAATTTAAACTAATGGTATTGTGATTTTTGTACCCGAAGTGATCCCCAAATCATAGATCCGTCACCTGACCTATCTGATCCCTAACAGCAGATCCAACACTGCACCTTCCCTGGTTGGTGCCTCTAGGTAATGCTGCAAAAAAAATATTCTACATACATTCTACAACTCCAAACCACCCAGCTCTTTTACATAAACGGCTTCCCAGTCTATTTGTGGCAAATTAAAAATCTCCGCCAATCACAACCTTGTGCTTACTACAAGTATTTGCTATCTCCTTACAAATTTGCTCCTCTAATTCTCGCACCCCATTATGTGGACTATAATTGTTTCTACACCTTTCCCATTCCTCAAATCCACCCAGATAGTCTCCCTGGACGAACCGTCTAATCTATCCTGCCTAACCACCGCTGTAATATTTTCTCTGACAAGCAATGCAACACCTCCGATTCAATCACACCTGAAGCAACGAAACCCACGAATATTTAGTTGCCAATCACACCCCTCCTGCAACAATGTTTCACTAATAGCTACAACACCATATTTACAGGTATCAATCCATGCTCTAAGCTCATCCACCTTTCCTATAATGCTCCTAGCATTAAAATAGATGCATTTAAGAAACTCTCCACCTCTTCCTCTCTGTTTATCCCTAACAGTGCAAACAACTTTATTATATATTTTTTTCTTCTCCCCTACATCTTCGGTCTGAGATCAACCTGTCTCTATCACCTGCCTATTGTCCCTCACACACTGTCTACTAGCTTTCACTATTTGTGAAACTCCTCTCTCCTAGTCTCTTCAAATTGATTCGCACCCCCAACCATTCTAGTTTAAAAACTCCCCAGTTACCTTAGCAAATGTCCCCGCCAAGAATTTGTCCTCTGAAGATTCAAGTGTAACCAGTCCTTTTTGTACAGGTCACACCTGCCCGCAAACAGTTCCTAATGATCCAGAATGCTGAATCCCTGCCCCCTGTTCCAATCCTTCAACCACGCATTTATCCTCCACCTCATTCCATTCCTACTCTCACTGTCGCGTGGCACAGGCAGTAATTCCGAGATTACTACCTTTGCGGTCCTTCTTCTCAAGTCCCTTCCTAGCTCCCTATATTCTCCATTCAGGAACTCTTCCCTTTTCCTACCTATCTCATTGTTACTTATATGTACCACGACATCTGGCTCCTCACACTCCCAATTCTGGATATCATGGACGGGATCAGAAACATCCCCGACCCTGGCGTCAGGGAGGCACACTAACATCCCGGTCTCCTGACTGCGTCCACAGAATCGCCTATCTGAACCGTTAACCATCGAGTCCCCTATTACTGCTACCTTCTTCTTCCTCTCCCTAACATTCAGAGCTACAGAGCCCTAATCTTTGGGCCGGTGGCACTACAGAGCCGTACTCTTTGTGCCGTACTCTTTCCCCCAGGTAGGTTGCCCCCCCCCCCCCCCACAACAGTACTCAAACTGGAGTACTTATTGTCAAGGGGTACAGCCACTGGTGTACTCTCTAGTACCTGACTCCTCCCCTTCCCTCTCCAAACCATGGCCCACCTGTCTGCCTCCAGTGGCTCTGGATTGACCACCTGCCTGTAACTCATCTCTATCATCTCCTCCCTCTCCCTGACCAGACGAAGTTTATGAATCAGCGGTTCCAGTTCCCTAACACGGTCCCCTAGGAGCTCCAGCTCTGCGCACCTGCCGCAGATGTGCACGCCCGGTAGACTAGGAGACTCCAGGACCTCCCACATCCGACACCGAGAAGAATAAGCTGCCCCCACACTCATAATTTCCCCTTTTCCTCAAATAGCAGGGAAAATTAAAAACTGAACCTACCTTGCCTCGCCAGTTTCCACCTAAACCCGTTGAGCCAAAGCCCTTAAGCCTTCACTCTGCTCCCGGCTCACTCCGCTGCCCGCAAAACGACGCTGCCCAACGTATAAGGCTGTGTTCCTTTTAAATCTTCCCCGCTTCACTGCCCAACGTCACACGCCTGCGCAGTCCCGCCTCTCTTAACGCCGATGAGAAGAAGAAAAAATCAAAATGGCTCCCGCCGCACTCCCGTTCGGATCCTCAGACATCCTTCTCCAAAAGTGGAAACTGACATGGGCTGTGGGAAGAGAGTGCGATGTGGGAATCTTCAGGTGGTTGATACAGACCTTTAGGAAGAAGGCTAGGCATTGGGATTATTTTGGGGACTCGCACGGGAACTTGAGGTGAGAATGGGAAGTGCAAGTATTTTGGCGACTAGCACGTGGCCGTGGGGAGAGAGTGGAGCTATGGAGCTCTTTTGGGAACTGACCCAGGTTGTGGGAGAGAGTGAGGCAGTGGGAACACTTTGTGGCCTGGCACATGTCTGTGGTGAGAGAATGAGGGACCAGTGTATTTTTGGGGACAGACACATATCTGTGGGGAGAGAATGGTTCAGTGGGAGTACTCTGGGAGACACGTCCGTGGGGAGAGCATGGGAAGCGGGAGATGTTTTGGTGATTGACACAGGTCACTAAGAAGAGGGTTGAGCAGTGGGATTATTTCGGGGACCGGCATGGGGCTGTGGGGAGAGAGTCAGGCAGTGGGTGTAGTTTGGACTGACACTGATCTGTGGGGTGGGAGTGGTGACAGTGAGTACTTAGGCAAAAAACACAGACCTGTGGGGAGACAGTAAAGAAGTGGGAGCATTTTGTGGACTGCCATGGGGCCTTGGGAGACACTGGCACTGTGGGAATATTTTGGGGACTGACACGGGCCTGTGCGGAGAAGGTTGGTTACTGTTATTATTCTGGTCTCTGACAACGATCAGTGGGTAGAGAGAGGGACAAGGTATTGCTTTGGTGACTGACACTAGGCTGTAGGGAGAGAGTGCGACAGTGGGTGTATTCTGGAGACTGACAGGACTGTGCTGGGAAAGTGGGGCTGTGGGAGATTTTGGGGTGCTACAGGACACTGGCGAGGGAGAGTATCAGTGTTTTTGGGGACTGACTGCTAGAGGTGCGTTGAAATTGTTTATCCCTCTTTGATAGGAAAGTGGCTTCGTATGTCATGGGCCGGATTAACGGTGGAGACTTCGAATGCGGTAAATGTACACCGTACAGTGAGAATAAACCTTGCGATCAGGTTCGTACGCGCTTCGTCTGTGAGAAGTCTGCACCTTTGTGCCCGGATATTTCTGAAAAGATCCAGGATCTCTGTCAACGACCAGTGCGACTGACTTCAATATAATGATAAAACTCTCTTTCTCCCCCATTTCTCTCAACCACACACACTAATCTTTCCGCGCCGTTGCCCCTCACCCTTACCCTTATCGTTACTCTTTTCGTCTATGGCAATCTGACTCACCATCTTGCCCTCACTTTACCCTCGTCCGTGTAAAGTCTTTCTCTCAACCCTCTCCATTCCCGCCTCCTCTGTTTCATCCCCATTTCCCTCATCCTGCTTTCTTGCCTCCCTCTCCCCCAAATCCCCCTTCTCTTCCCGGTCTCTCCCTCGATTCTCTACTCCTTCTCTACCTGCTCTCCCCATCCCACTGTGTCCCTTTTATCTAAACCAACTCGCTCCCCGCTTCTGTCTTTAGCTACTCTCACCTGAATCATGTGCGTTAATGTTCTCGATACCCCAGTCCTGGGGAAATAGTGTGCACGCATTCGCCTTATCTGTGTCCCTCGTGGTTTTGTACACCTCTGTCAGGTCACCGAAAAAAGTCTCAGAATTCCCATCCTCGTTCCATAACTCCGTCCCTCCTGTCCCGGCAGCATCCTCGGAAATCTCCCTCTGCAATCTTTCCAGTTCGTTGAGATTTCTCTTAGAGCAAGGCAAGCAGAACTGAACTCCATACTCCAAGTGCGGCCTGACCTACGTCATCTGCAACTGCAACGTGACCTCCGACCCCCATACTCAGTGTCCTGACTGATGAAGGCCAGCGTGTCAAATGTCCTGTCCAGCTGTATCACATCTTTTCTACGGGGTTCACAGTCTGTTTTATTATCTGTGACTTAGACCACCGGAGATTTGTTCTTCTGAAGAATCAGTAGGGCGCAAATATGTAAAATTAATGTCAAATGCAAAAAGCTAATAAATGCCGCAGAAACGTGGAGGTGGGGCTGATGTGTTCAAGAATATGCTGGCGGAGGGGAAGAAGGTGTTCCTGGTTCATTGAATTTTCAGTCTCCTGTTCGTCGTCAACCCTCCTTCCCAGCCGACCTTCCTCGTCACGGTCATCCACGACTTCCCCTACAGCCCTTCCCGTTTTCGCCACCGCCGTCTTCTTCCACACACCCTGTCCCTATCATTCCTTCGTCCCCTACACTCCGTGGCGTCACCGTAATCTCCTCCTTCCCCAACTCCTCTCACTGTCTCCCTGCCCCCCTCCATGCCCTGCAAGTCCTCCACGGTTCCATTAACCCTCTCCCTTCTGTACACGTCTCCGTCTCTCTGTTCATATGGAATTCTGAGGAGGACGGAATGAGGTGACGTCCGGTGTTACACCAGTCTCCTTCCACCGGATATCGATCTCACGGTTCTGAGCCTCTGCACTGTTCTGTGTGAACAGGCCGATCGTTTGGTTCGATAAAATTTCATCCCAGTGATTGCTAACTCACCACCATATCCGTGTTCCCACCAAACCACAGCCTCTTGCAATTCCCTCCTGTTCCCGCAACACCATCTGAACACAAACACACGCACATTCTCCGAGCCGGCACACAATTCAAGACGACCTGAACGGCGGAGTTCTGGGGATTGGTGATCGGGAAGGAGCTTCGGAATATCGGAGTTTCGGAAGGGATCCAGGGGATGTAAGTTGCAATTTGTTTCTGAACCCGGGTCTGTGCGATAGGACGGTCCGGACAATGCGTCACCCAGTGTCTAACTTCAGGAGCACGTGATGCGACAGTGTGGAGGGAGTTTCACTCTGTGCCTGACCCCGGGAGTATGTGATGGATCAGTGTGGAAGGAGCTTCACGGTGTCTGAACACGAGAGTGTGTGATGGGACGGTGTGGAGGGAGCTTTACACAGTGTCTGACCCCGGAAGTGTGTGTTATGACGGTACGGAGGGAGATGCAGTCTGTTTCAGTCCCCGGGAGTCTATGATGAGGGGCGGAGGGATATTCAGTCTGTGTTTGAATCCAGGAGTGTTGGATGGGCGGTGTGCAGAGATTTTCACTCACTGTTTGTGTGTGTGTGTGTGTGTGTGTGTGTGTGTGTGTGTGTGTGTGTGTGTGTGTGTGTGTGTGTGTGTGTGTGTGTGTGTGTGTGTGTGTGTGTGTGTGTGTGTGCGTGTGTGTGTGTGTGTGTGTGTGTGATGAGCCAAATAAAAGGGAAAGTGGCGGTAAATTTGATTTGAGTGGAAGTCAGAGGTTTTAAAGGTGGAAGTGAGGAATGAGAAGTGTATTAACGCGTTCATGGGGCTTCATTATCGACCACCGAACAGTCCTGGGGATTTAGAGGAACAAACCTGTGGAGAGTTCGGAGTCTGTTGAAAGAGACATCAGGTTGTGACATCGGGTGAGTTTAACATGCTTGATATTGACTGTGAGCCTCATACTGTGGAAGGACCACTGGGATAGTTTTCTTAATCAGTTAGGAAACGTTCCTTAATCAGTAGATAGAAAGTCCAATTAGAGAGTGCAATAGTTGATCTCATCCTATCGAATAGGACACGCCAGGGGATAAATGTTTGTGTCGGTGATCACTTTGCATCTAGTGATGGTAGTGCCATTAGATACAAGGTAGTTATGGAAAAGGATGGGCGTAACCTCGAGTTAAGTTTCTTTTTGAGGTTTATAACAATACGAGACGCAAGCAGACCAGATAGCTTGTATCTTTTACCCCCAGGATGGAAATCTCTAATAACAGAGGACCTGCATTAAGGTGACAGAGGGTATGTTCAAGGGAGATGAGTTTGGCAAGTTTTTGTTTTCACAGAGATTGGGGGGTGATTGGAACGTGCTGGCAACGCTGGCGGTGGAAGGAAATCCATAGAGGAGTTTAAGTGCCTCTTTATCAGGCACGCGGGTGGGCAGAGAATGGAGGGAGTCGGATGTTGTTTCGGCAGAAGGAATTCAGTTTAAGTGGTATATCACAACTCTCGGGCCGAAGGGTTTGCTCTGTCGTGTGATTTACGTTCTCTGCTGTGCAGAAAGAGCAGAGTGATTTCAGCTCATCGGGTGGGAAGAGCAGGGGGTTGGGTAGAACAAGGAACTTGACGAATTATCGGCAATCAGAGGGAACGCCCAATTCGCTGAAGGCAAAGGCCGTGAAAAAGACACACAGCGACACAATCTTCAAAGGAGCACTGGAAAACCCCTTACAGTGTTTCTGTGTCACCGACACAACCCTCTTGGTGATACCAACACGCCCCTCATGGTCACACCCACATACTGACAGACCCTGCACTGCAACAGGGAAACATCCTCGCTGTTCATAACACCCTCCCTCCACAATACCCCTCCCCGTATCCGTAAAACACTCCCTCTCCTTCACTACTCATCGTCCCCGTCACACATTCCCTCCACTACACCACTCCCGTCACCGTTACCCGTTTCTCCCTTAGAAGCTACTCCGTCTCCGGGACTCAGCCCCTGCCCTGCACACATTCTCGTCTGGGTCATCCACAACATTCACTACACCCCTCCCCGTCCGCCTGACCCACCCCATCACTTAAACCCGATCCCGTCTTCGTCAACCTCTCCTTCTCCTGCACTACTCCCTGTCTCTGTCACACACTCCTTTCCCAAAACAAATTCACTTTCAGTCATCCTTCCCTCCGTTACAGGCTACCACGTCTCCGTGACACATTGGCCCTCTCCCCCCACCTCGCACACGTCCTTCCTCCCGTATCTCCCACCTTCCTGGCTCCGTTACCTCCTCAATCCCATAACAAATACGTCGTCCCTCCGCTCTCCTCCCTCTCTGGGTTCACAGGCAATTGTGGGAGTATGACGGAGAGGAGACGTCTGGTGTTACACTACCACACCCTCACACCCTAAACCCGATAACGATCTTCTCTACATTCATTTTTATCACCGCCATCTTCTTTTACCAATCCCGTCTCCATCAACAGTCTATCCCCTACACTGCTTGTCGTCTCCGTTATCTCCTCCTTTCAATCTCCTCGCCCCGTCTCCCTGACCCGCTCCGTCCCCTACACTCTCCACGGTTCCATCAACCCTCTCGCTCCTCAACACCCCTCGGATCGTCTGGAATTCTGGGGAGGAAGGGGGAGAAGTGACATCTGGTGTTACAACCCCCTCCTCCGGATGTCGATCTCTCGGTTCTGATCCTTTTCATTGCTCTGTGTGGAGAAGCCTGTCTTGCGGTTCCACACCACTTTCTCTCAGTGACCACTGTCTCAACACCACGTCCCTACTCACTCTCCTCTCAACTTCCCCCACTTCTCTGCTCTTCCCTGCTCACCATCTGAACACAAACACACGCACAGTCTCCGAGACAGACACACAATGAAGGACTACTGGAACGACGGAGTGCTGGTGGTTGTGAGACGAAAGCAGCTTCTGAACCCGGAGTGTATGACGGAACCGGGGGAGGGAGCTTCAATCTGTGCCTGTCCCCTTGTCTGGGTGATGGGACGGTGTGGGGTGAATTTCGTTCATTGTTTGAATCTGTATCCGTGTGATGAACCGGAGCAGAGGAGGCGTACCTCGGAGTAAAGAGGTGGGCAATCGCAGCAGCCATTGTTAGAGTAAACAGTATATGAAGTGAAAGATGGAGGGCTTATCAATTTGATGCTGTAAGGAGGAGAGTCCCCGGTGAGAGAAGGCACAAAACTGTTGGCAAATGTGTTTTTCATTTTATTAATTGTTTCGTTTATAATTACAGTTAGAAAGAGCAGTAAGCATGCCTGACAGGAGAGTTGACTGCTTCCCTTGCGGGTTGTGGGAGGGCATGGAGACCTCTGGAGTCGCTGAACTCTTCACCTGTAAGAAGGTAATCCAGCTGCACCTTCTGTCACTCTGCGTTACAGAGTTGGAACTAGAACTGGATGAACTCGGGATCATTCGGGAAGCTGAGCGGGTGATAGGGAGGACATATAGAGATGCATGTACTTACAGCCAAGGTGTAGGATACAGGAATCTGGGTGTCTGACAGGAAGGTGAAAGGGGATGAACAGCCAGAACCAATGCAGAGACCCCTTGTTGTCAAACCGATCAATAACAGGTAGACCACGTTGGATACTTCTGGATGGGAGGAGAGAGGTGCAAATGACCAAGCAGAGGAAAGTCTCACCGGTCAGGACTCTGGCACTGACTATGGTTCTGTGGCTCAGAAAGGAATGGGGTGAGATGTGGCGAGCTGTATCGATACAGTGTTCCTTGTTAGAGGAACAGAAAAGTGATACTGTGGACGAGAACGAGATTTCTCAATGGTATGTGGTCCCCAAAGTACAAGGATGTCGCTAGGAATGATGAGCGGTGAACAGATAGATGTGTACAAGATAACGAGAGGTACTTATCGTGTGGACAGTCGACCCATTTTGTCAGAGCTGAAATGGATGGCACAAAAGCGCATTTATTTATGGTGCTTGGAAGTATGTACAGAGGAGTCGCCAGGATAAGTTTTTTTTACGTAGAGGGGTGAGTGCGTGGAATGGGCTGCCGGCGGCGCTGGTGGAGGCGGATACGATAGGGGCTTTTGAGAGACTCCAGGCTGGCTGCATGGAGCTTGGAAAAATAGAGGCCTATGGGTAAACCCTAGGTCGTTCTAAGTTAGGGACATTGCTCAGAACAGATTTCTGGGCCTACGGGCCTGTATTGTGTTGCAGATTTTTCTATGTTCCTATGTTGCCTATGTTATAGACACCAGTACATAGGGACGAAGAGGGAGCCGTTTCTGCAAACTTATGTATGTGCAGGTGTGGCCAAAAATAAAAAGAACTTTCAGTTTAACAGTAGGGTTGGAATGAGAACTTCAGATGTGCCCATGAATACAGCCAGGACCTGGCTGTTAATTGCAATACCAACAGATCCACGTGGCACAAAGCACACACAATATGTATAAAATAGAAAGACAGCAAGCATATGTAGAATATGAAGAAAATACATTCACGCATTATGTACACACACACACACACACACACACACACACACACACACACACACACACACACACACACACACACACACACACACACGCACACACACACACACACACACACACACACACACACACACTCACTAACTCCGAGATTCACACACAATTCGAGAGTACCGCAAGGCCGATGTGCTGGCTATTGGTGGAGTGGGGAGACCGGGGGAGGGAGGGAGCTTCGCACTGTGAGTCCAATAGACTGTACTGCGACGCTGAGGGAGGTACTTCACATGTCTGACGCCGGGAGTGTGATGAGATAATACTTAGGCTTTGGACAAGCTGTGATCTGGCAAAGATGTACTTGGTAATTTGGAGCCCAAGCGCTGTTTACCCTCATTGGAAAAGGGAACAGATTGTGTCGTGAATAGTGTGGTTTTGAAGGAGAGAGGGACTTTAGTGTACAAGGCTTGGTAACACACACTGTGAATGGAACAGAACGCCAGCGCCCTCAATGGGACTCTGCAAAACGCTTACGGTGACACTGCCACACGCCCCACCGTGATGGCGACACGTCTTTCACCTTGACGCCAATTTACCGACACGCCCTTCCTCGTAGCACTGACACACTCCTCCGCGTCTCCATTATCCTCTTCCCTCCATAAACACCTCCGGTCTCCGTTTCCGCTTTATATAATTATAAAGCGATTTTACTGTCCTTTTCTTAAATGAGGGGAGTTTTGGTATCACGGTGAATATTGGGTCGTTGTAATGCTAAGGGGCCTGTCAGTACCACAGTGTGTGGTGTGTTGGTATCACGGTGAAGGGTGGTTCGGGGTATTGTTGGGAATGTGTCGCTGTTATTGTGGCTATATTTCTTCTCTGTTGTTTGGTCGTGTGACCGGTGTTAAACCCTTCATGAATCCTCTAGCAGATACTCGTGATACTGAGGTATCTGATAAAACGCAGATAAGCAATCTGCTTGAGTCTGATCAGCCTCTCCCTGTGGGTCGTTCACTGCCCATGTCGTCTGTGGAAAAATCTTTCTTTGTCTTTATCAATCCATCGTCATATTCCCTGATCCACCCCACACCTGCTCTTCCCGCACTCTGAGTTAAGATCTCTCTCTTCCCCTCCCGCAGAGCAGTGAAATGAGACAACAGAACAAAGGAGACCATTCTGCCCGCAATCATGTGCTAAACCAAATAACTAAATCTTTTCTGTCTACGCAAAGTCGATCTCCCTCCATTCCTTGTACATCCACGCGCCTGTCAAAGAAGCACTTAATCACCTCTATCGATCTGTCTCACTCACCAACCCTGGCAGCGCATTCCAGTCACACACGCTCTCTGTGTAAGCAAGACGTTGCCCATCACAGCTCCTATAAGCATATGCCCTCTCACTTTAAACTCTGCGGTATTCGACATTTCCATCCTAGGTAAGAAAGGTTCTCTCGTCTATCTCTGTCTCTCTAAATGATGTACACCTCTATCTGTTCTCCTCTCATCCTACTCCGCTCCAGTAAAAAAAAATACCGGCAGTCTGGTCTACTTGTGTCTCTCGTAATTATATAGAAATTACCCCCAAGAACATGGTCATTAATTTCTTATCCTACATTTCCACCCATAAGGGCCTGATGTTGACGATTTCTCATGTCCTATCCTGACAGTGCACTGCGGTGACATTTTCTCTGCCCTGTAATGTCACCCCTCCTCCTTTAATTTGTTCTACTTTTTGACGTCATAAACTGAAATTGCATTGAATTGAAATGAAATGAAATATTCGCGCCTGTAGAGGTCGCACCTTCCTTGGAAGAGAGCCCAATGATCCACATATCTGAAGCCCTGTTTCCGACCCTAACGCTTCATCCACCTGTTAAACTGTATGTTCTTTCTACTTTTTTGACTACGCCAGCACATACAGATGCGTCTCCTTCTTCCTGCAGGTACCTTTAACGGTCGCATACCATTGAGTGACCTTGTTCTCGTCCGCAGTACCTTTTCTCTGTTCCCCCTAACAAAGAAAACCCTAGCGCTAGTCTGGCCTCAGTGGAATGGGTAGTGGTCCGGGACATCAAATTTACAGGTAAATTCCTGACCTCACTTTCTAGAACCACATCCCTATTCATACCGATGTCATTGGTACCTATATGGACAATGACCTACGGTTGCCCACACACCAACTTAAGTATAATCGAGAAGGAAACTATGAATAACCGGCAAATATAAATATAAATAAATATATATATATATATATATATATATATATATATATATATTTCCTCATTTTGATGCCAGTTTTCGCTCAAGCCTCTCCTCGCTGATGCATCGAAGTGATAAAGCCTCAAATGACCAGTCCGATACTGTCCTCTCCAACAATGGCCGCTCCGCTTGCCGCTGCCTTGTGTTTGTTTCCACTTGCTGATGTATCCCGTTCCGTGATTGGTCGGTGCTCAAACCCCGTAACTTCGGTAAAATACCGTTTTCCATGCGCTCCGCAGAATGCGTGAGTTCCCATTTTCTCGTTCCCTGCCGCTGTCTGGAGTCTGATTCAACGCCGAACCATCGCCTCATACTCTAACGGAGTCAAAAACAGGTGAAACTCCCTCCGTCCCCCACTCACCCCTCTCATCAATACCCAGCACTTCGGCTTTCATTCGTCCCGAATTGTGTGTGCCTCTCGGGAACTGTGTATGCGTGTGACCGGATGGTTTGCTGAGGAAAGAGGCGGGGAGGCCGGAGTGTGAAGCCCACAGACAGAGTGCTCAGATTGCAGACTCTGGAGCGAGTGGTGTCGATCCACACGATCGGCCTGTGCATTCAGATCTGTGGAGAAGCTCAGAACCGAGAGTTTAATAACCTGTGGAAGGGGGCAGGTGTAAACTCTACGATGTGGAGTTCTCTAGGGGATAGAGTTGGTCACTGAGCCGGCGGGGGGTGGGGGTGGGGGGGGCTTAGAGGATGGAGTTAAGGGATGACGGAGAATGGCAGTTGTGCAGGCAAGGGCGTGAGTCAGGGAGATCGGAAGTGTTTATAGAGGGAAGGGCGTAATGGAGACGGGGAGGAGTGTGTCAGTGCTACGAGGCGGAGCATGTCTTTGCACTGGTGTCACAATGTGGCAGTGTCACCTGAAGCGTTTTTCAGTGTCCCATTGAGAGCACTGGCGCCTTCGGTCCCATTCACAGTGTGTGTACCCAAGCCTTGTACACCAAAGTCCCTCTCTCCTTCAGAACTTCTCATATTCGCAGCACATAACCTTTTCCAATGAGGTTATGCAGCGCTTGAGCTCCAAGTTGCCACGTACATCTTTGTCAGAACGCAGCCTGTCAAAAGCCTAAATATTATCGCGTCACACTCCCGGAGTCATACATGTGAAGAACCTCCAGCACCATCGCAGCACACCTTACCGGAGTCAGCAAAGGTACGGAGCCCTCTTCCTCCTCCGTTTTCCTCTCTCACAAATACCGAGCTCTTCGGCGTTCCAGCAGACTCGAATTGTGTGTGACTCACGGAGATGGTGTTTGTGTGACTGGATTGTATGCTGAGGGAAGAGGAAAGAAAGGGAGGAGCGGGGGACAGGGAATGTGTGGTGAGATTGCAGTCACTGATTCAACTAGTGCTGGAATCACACGACCAGCTTGTGCATGCATAGTTGTGGAGGCGCTCAGGAGCTGCTGAGAGATATCCGGCGGAAGGCGGGAGGTGTATCAACAGACGTCATCTCTCCCTCATAATCCCCACAATTGCCTGTGAACACAGTAAAAGAGGCGAATGGGACGGAAACGGAGATGGGGATAGCTTTAGGGGACTGTGGAGGTAACGGAGCTGTAGGAAAAGCAGTGGATCAGGGAGACGGGACGTGTGCAGGGGAGGGAATAGGACACGGAGACGTGGTAGCCTGTAAGGGAAAAACTACTGACTGAAAGTGAATCTGTGTTGTGTAAGGAGTGTGTGACAGAGACAGGGAGTAGTGCAGGAGAAGGAGAGGTTGACGAAGACGGGTTCGGGTTTAAGTGATGGGATGGGTCACGCGGACGGGGAGGGGCGTAGTGAATGTTAGGGATGACCCAGACGGAGAATGTGTGCAGGGTAGGGACTGTGTCACGGAGACGGGGCAGCTTGTAAGGGAGGTACGGGTGACGGAGACGGTAGTGGTGTAGTGGAGGGAATGTGTGAGGGACGAGAAGCAGTAATGGAGATGGAGTGTTTGATATATTCGGGAAGGGGTTTTGTGAAGGGGGTGTGTGTAATGCACACAGCGAGGAAGATTCGTAGTTGCAGTGCAGGGTCTGTCAGTGTGTGGGTGTTACGATGAGGGGCGTGTTAGTATCACGACGAGGGTTGTGTCGGTGACACAGAAACACTGTAAGGGGTTTTTCAGTGTCCCTTTGAAGATGGTGTCGGTGTGTGTCTTTTGCACGGCCTATGCCATCGGTGAAATTCCTTTTTGTACCCTACCCTCTGCTCTTCCCACCAGATGAGCTCAAATCACTCGGCTCTTTCTACAGAGAAAAGAACGTAAATCACACAACAGAGCAGAACCTTCTGTCCATGAGTTGTGATATACCAATTAAACTGAATTTCTGCTGCCGACACAACATCCACCACCCTCCATTCCCTGCACACCCATATGCCTGTTGAAGAGTCACTTAAACGCCTCTATAGATCTCCCTCCACCACCAGCGTTGCGAGCACTTTCCAATCACCCGCCAATATCTGTGACAACTAAAACATGCCGAACTCATCTCCTTTGAACCTACCCCCTCTCATCTTAATGCAGGTCCTCTGGTATTAGACATTTCCACCCTGGGGGTAAAAGATACAAGCTATCAAGTCTATTTGCGTCTCGTATTGTTAGAAACTTCAAAAAGAAACTTAACTCTAGGTTACACCTATTCTTTTCCATGATTACTTTGTATCTAATGGAATTACCATCACTAGATGCAAAGTGGTCCCCACACAAACCTCTGACCCCTGGCGTGTCCTATTCGATAGGATGAGATCAAGTCTTGCACTCTCCCATTGGGACTCTCTATCCACTGATTAAATAAGCTTTCTGAACTGATTAATAAAACTATCCCAGTGGTCCTTTCACAGTATGAGGCTCACAGTCAATACCAAGAATGAATGTTCTTTCTAATTTCGTCCACACCTGCACATACATAAGTTTGGAGAACCGGCTCCCTTTCCCTACCTATATAATGGTGATGATAACCACCGCACACCATCGAGGAATCTCGCTCTCGTTCGCAGTACCTTTTTCCCAGTCCCCTAACAAAGACAACCTTTATGACCCACTCTCTACCGAGGCACAGAACCATTCTCACTGCCAGAGTTCCCCTGCTTGGTCCCTCCTCCCATTCAGAAATATCCAATGTGGCGTACCTCTTTTTGAGCGGGTTGGCCACTAGGGGTCTCTGCACTCTCGCTGACTGTTTAACCCCTTTCACCTTCCTGTCCGTCACGCGGTTTCCTGAACCCTACACCTTGAGTGTAAATACCTCTCTATATGTCCTCCCTATCACCCCCTCAGCTTCCCGAATGATCCCGAGTTCATCCAGTTCCAGTTCCAACCCTGTAACGCAGTGTGTTAGAAGGTTCAGCTGGATGAACTTTTTACAGACGAAGTTGTCAGGAACTCTTGAGGTCTCCCTGCCTTCCCACAACCCACAAGGCGAGCATTCAACTCTCCTGCCAGAGATTGCTTCTGCTCTGATGGTGGGATTATAAAGAAAGAAAGAATAATGAAACTGAACAAACACCAACGGCCGTTATCTCTCCCCAAGACTCCTCCTTGAAGTTTCAAAGAGATAAACTTCCACACACACGGGTTCAGACACAATCTGAAGCTTACTCCCCCGGCTCCCTTCAGAAACTCCTATGTTCAGAAGCTCCTTCCCTCTCACCAATTCCCAGAACTCGGCCGTTCGTGCAGTCTTGAATTGTGACTCCGGCTCGGAGAAAGTGCGTATGTTTGTTCAGGCAACAGGAGCGAAATGGAGGAGGGGGTGGTGGGAGCACTGACGCGGTGCGGAGATAGCCTTCAGTGGGATGATGTTTTGGCGAACCAAACCAACTGCTCACAAAGAACAGTGCAGCGGCCCAGAAACGAGAACTCGATAACCGGTGGAAGGGAGCTGTGTATTGTAACACCAGACTTCACCTCTCCCCCTTTCTCCCCATTATTCCATCTAAACAGAGACAGAGGGAGACGTGTGGAGGAGGGAGAGGGTTAATGGAATCGTGGAGGATCTGCAGGGGATGGAGCGGGTTAGGGAGACGGGGAGAGGAGTTGGGGCAGTAGGAGATAAAGGAGACGGTACGGAGTGTAGTGGACGGAGGGGTGATGGAGACAGGGTGTGTAGAAGAAGATGGCGCTGGCGAAAACGGGGAAGGCTGCAGGGGAAGTTGTGGATGACGGTGACGAGGATGGTCGGCTGGGAAGGAGGGTTGACGACGAACTGGAGTCTGAAAACTCAATGAACCAGGAACACCTTCTTCCCCTCCGCCAGCATATTCTTGAACACACCAGCACCACCTCCACATTTTGCGGCATTTATTAGCTTTTTGCATTTGACATTAAATTTACATATTTGCGCCCTACTGATTCTTCAAAAAAAAACTCAGGTAGTCTACGTCACAGATAATAAAACAGACCGTGAATCCGGTGGAAAAGATGCGATACAGGTGGACAGGACATTTGACACGCTGGCCTTCATCAGTCAGGACACTGAGTACGGGAGTCGGAGGTCACGTTGCAGTTGCAGATGACGTCGGTCAGGCCGCACTTGGAGTGTGGAGTTCAGTTCTGCTTGCCTTGCTCTAAGAGAAATCTCAACGAACTGGAAAGATTATAGAGGGAGATTTGCGAGGATGCTGCCGGGACAGGAGGGACTGAGTTATGGAGCGAGGCTGGAAATGCTGAGACTTTTTACCGTGACATTACAGAGGTGTAGAAAACCACGAGGGACACATATCAGGCGAATGCGCGCACTCTATTTCCCCAGGAATAGGGTATCGTGAGAATTAACGCACAAGATTGAGGTGAGAGTAGCTAAAGACAGAAGCGGGGAACGAGTTGGGTTAGATTAAAGGGATACAGTGGGATGGGGAGAGTGGTAGAGACGGAGTAGAGAATCGAGGGAGAGTCCGGGAATAGAAGGGGGAATGGGGGGAAGGGGAGGCAAGAAAGCGGGGTGAGGAAAATGGGGATGAAACACAGGAGGCAGGAGTAGAGAGGGATGGGAGAGAGACTTTAGATCGACGACGGTAAAGAGAGTTCGAGATGTTGAGCAAGATTGCATTTGAAGGAAAGAGGAGAATAGGGAAAGGGTGAGGGGCAGCGCGGCGGAAGGGGTAGTGTAAGTGGTTAAGAGAAATGGAGGAGAAAGAGGGTTTTATCGTTATATTCAAGTCGGTCTCACTGGTTGTTGACAGAGATCCTGGATCTTTTCAGAAATAACCGGGCACAACGGTGCAGACCTCTCACAGATGAAGAGATAACGAACCTGATCGCAAGGTTTACGCTCAGTGTACGATCTACATACACCACACTCGGGGAATCCACCGTACATCCGGAACATGACATTCGAAGCCACTTCCCTGTCAAGGAGGGGTAAACAATTTCAACGCACCCCACTTTCGCAGCACAGCCCTGTGTCAGTCTCCAGAATACTCCCACTGACCCACTCTCTCCCTGCAGCCATGTGTCAGTCATTAAAGTAATACATTGCCCCACTCTCTACGCACAGATCGGTATCAGAGATCAGAATAATAGCAATACCCAACCTTCGCCTCACAGGCCCGTGTCAGTCCCCAAAATATTCCCACAGCGCTAGTGTCTTCGAAGGCCCCATCTCAGTCCTCAAAATGTCCCACTCCTCTACTGTCTCCCGACAGGTCTGTGTTTTTTGCCTAAGTACTCACTGTCACCACTCCCACCCCACATATCAGTGTCAGTCCAAACTACACTCACTGCCTGTCTCTCTCCCCATAGCCCCGTGCCGGTCCCGGAAATAATCCCACTGCTCAACCCTCTTCTTCGTGACCTGTGTCAATCACCAAAACATCTCCCGCTACCCATGCTCTCCCCACGGACGTGTCTCTGTCCCCAGTGTACTCCCACTGAACCATTCTCTCCCCACAGATCAGTGACTGTCCCCAAAGTACACCCCTCCCTCATTCTCTCCCCACAGACATGTGCCAGGCCCCAAAGTGCCCCCACTGCCTCACTCTCTCCCACAACCTGGGTCAGTTCCCAACAGAGCTCTATAGATCCACTCTCACCCCAAGGCCCCGTGCGAGTCCCCAAAATAATCTCAATGCCTCGCCTTCTCCCTAAAGATTTGTGTCAATCACCAAAAGACTCACTCTCGCACTCTCTTCCCACAGCCCATGTCAGTTCCCACATTTAGAGAAGGAAGTTTGAGGATCAGAACGGGAGTGTGGCGGGAGCCATTTTGATTTTTTCTTCTTCTCATCGGAGGCGGGACTGCGCAGGCGTGTGACGTTGGGCAGTGAAGCGGGGAAGATTTAAAAGGAACACAGCCTCAGCGGGCAGCGTCGTTTTGCGGAAAGCAGAATGAGCCGGGAGCAGAGTGAAGGCTTTAAGGGCTTTGGCTCAACGGGCTTAGGCGGAAACGGGCGTGGCAAGGTAGGTTTAGTTTTTAATTTTAAAAAGGGGAAATTATGAGTGTGAGGGCAGGTTGCTACTCTCGGTGTCGGATGTGCAAGGTCCTGGAGTCTGTCAGCCTCCCGGACGTGTACAGCTGCACCAGGCACGCAGAGCTGCAGCTCCTAAGGGACCGTGTTAGGGAACTGGAGACGCAGCTCGATGACCTTCGTCTGGTCAGGGAGAGTGAGGAGATAACAGAGAGGAGTTACAGGCAGGTGGTCACACCAGGGCCACGGGAGGCAGACAAGTGGGTCACGGTTAGGAGAGTGAAGTGCAAGAGTTAGCTACTAGAGAGTACCCCAGTGACTGTATCCCTTGACAATAAATACTCCTGCTTGAAAACTGTTGGGGGGGCAACCTACCTGGGGTAAAAGACAGTGGCCGTGCCACCGGCACAGAGTCCTGCCCTGTAGCTCAGAAGGGTAGGGAAAGGAAGAGGAAGGCAGTAGTAATCGGGGACTCGATAGTTAGGGGTCAGATAGGCAATTCTGTGGACGCAGTCAAGAGATCCGGATGTTACTTTGCCTCCCTGGTGCCAGGGTCCGGGATGTATCCGATCGCGTCCAGGATATCCTGAACTGGGAGGGTGAGGAACCGGAGGTCGTGATACATATCGGTACCAATGACACATGTAGGAAAAGGGAAGTGGTCCTGAATGGTTAATGTCGGGAGTTTGGGAAGGGAATTGAGAAGAAAGACCGCAAAGGTAGGAATCTCGGTATCAATGCCTGTGGCATACGACAGTGAGAGTAGGAATTGAATGAGGTGGAGGATAAATGCATGGCTGAAGGATTGGAGCAGGGAGGAGTGATTCAAGTTTGTGGATCATTGGGACCTCTTTTGTGACCTGTGGACACCATGGACCTGTGGCACCCACTCTCTCCCTGCAGCCCTGCGTCAGTCACCAAAGTAATCCCTGCCCAACTCTCTACCCACAGATCGGTGTCAGTGTCCAGAATAATAACAGTACCCAACCTTCTCCTCACATGTCCATGTCAGTCCCCAAAATATTCCCACAGCGCCAGTGTCTTACAAGGCCCCATGTCAGTCCTCAAAATGCTCCCACTTCTTTACTGTCTCACCACAGGCCTGTGTTTTCTGCCTAAGTACTCACACTCACCACTCCCACCCCACAGATCAGTGTCAGTCTAAACTACATCCACTGCCTGACTCTCTCCCCAGAGCCCCGTGCCGGTCATCGAAATAATCCCACTGCTCAACCCTCTTCTTTGAGGCCTGTGTCAATCACCAAAACATCTCCCGCTTCCCATTGTCTCCCCACGGACGTGTCTCAGTCCCCAGAGTACTCCCACTGAACCATTCTCTCCCCACAGATCTGTGTCTGTCCCCAAAGTACGCCCCTCCCTCATTTTCCCCCCACAGACATGTGCCAGGCCCCAAAGTGCTCCCACTCCTCACTCTCTACCACAACCAGGGTCAATTCCCAAAAGAGCTCCATAGGTCCACTCTCTCCCCACGGCCCCGTGCTGGTCCCCAAAATACTTGCGATTCCCACTCTCACCCCAAGACCAAGTACGAGTCCCCAAAATAATCCCAATGCCTAGCCTTCCCATAAAGATCTGTGTTAACCACCAAAAGACTCCCACTTCGCATTCTCTTCCCACAGCCCATGTCAGTTCCCATAGGGAGTTAGCAAGGAAGTTCAGAAGAAGGACCGCAATGTTAGTAATCTCGGGATTACCGACTGTGCCACGCGACAGTGACAGTAGGAATGGAATGAGATGGAGGATAACTGCGTGGCTGAGGAATTGGAGCAGGGGGCAGTGATTCAAATTTCTGGGATCATCATTATGGCAGGTGTGACCCGTACAAAAATTACGGGTTACATTTGAATTCTAAGGGGACATACCACCAGGCGGGAAGATTTGCTAAGGCTACTGGGGCATCTTTAAACTAGAATGGTTGGGGTGTGAATCAATTTGAAGAAACTAGGAGAGAGTTATTTCACAAATAGAGAAAGCTTGTCGACAGTGTGCGAGTGAGGATAGGCAGGTGATAGAGAAGGGGTACGCTCAGACAGAAGATGTAGGAGAGAAGGAAGAAAAAGATAATAAATTTGTTTGTACCGTTTGGGAAAAACATAGAGGAAAGGTGGAGAGTTTCTTAAATGCATCTATATTAATGTTAGGAGCATTGTAAGAAATGTGGATGAGCTTAGAGCATGGATTGATACCTGGAAATATGATGCTGTAGCAATTAGTGAATTATGGTTGCAGGATGGGTGTGATTGGCAAATAAGTATTCGTTGATTTCCTTGTTTGTCAGAGAAAATATTGCAGCGGTGTGAATTCAGGATAGATTAGTGGGCTCGTCTAGTGATGCTATTTGGGGGGAATTGAGGAATGGGAAAGGTGTTGTAACAATTCTAGACCACCTAATTGGGAGCGAGAATTGGATGAGCAAATTTGTAAGGAGATAGCAGATATTTGTAGTAAGCACAAGGTTGTGATTGCGGGAGATTTTAATTTTCCACACATGGACTGGGAAGCCAATTCTGTAAAAGTGCTGGATGGTTTGGAGTTTGTAGAATCTATGCAGTATAGTTTTTTGCAGCAATACATAGAGGTACCAACTAGAGAAAGGGCAGTTCTGGATCTCCTGTTAGGGCATGACATAGGTCAGGTGACGGAGGTAAGATTTGGGGAGCTCTTCAGGTCCAGTTATCACAATATCATTAGTTTCAATATAATTATGGAGAAGGAAATGACTGGACACAGGGTAGAAATTTTTGATTGGAGAAAGGCTAACTTTGAGGAGATGCGAATGGATTTAGAAGGAGTGCATTGGGACAATTTGTTTTATGGGAAGGATGTAATAAAGAAATAGAGATAATTTAACGTTGAAATTCTGTGGGTACAGAATGATTATGTTCCTGTTAGGTTGAAAGGAAAGTTTAAAAGTTTGAGACAGCCATCATTTTGAAGAGATATTGATGGTTCGGAAAAAGAGAGAGATCTACAATAAATACAGGCAGCATAGAGTAAATGAGGTGCTCAAGGAATGTAAAGAAAGTAAAAAGAATCTTAAGAAAGAAATTAGAAAAGCTGAAACAAGATATGAGGTTGCTTTGGCAAATAGGGTGAAAATAAATCCAAAGGATTTTTGCAGTTATATTAATAAGAAAATGATAGTGAAATATAAAATGGGTCTCTTAGAGAATCAGAGGGAATAGCCATGTGTGGAATCAAACGAGATGGGGAAGATTTTGAACAATTACTTTACATCGGTATTCACTGAGGAGAAGGATATTGAATTGTGTAAGGTGAGGCAAACAAGCAAGGTAGTTAAGGGAAATATGATGATTGAAGAAGAAGAAGTACTGGTGTTTTTAAAGAATATAAAAGTGGATAAGTCTTCAGGTCTTGACAGAGTCTCCCCTAGGACCTTGACGGAAGTTACTGTAGAAATAGCAGGGGCTCTGACAGAAATATTTCAAATGTCATTAGAAACGGAGATGGTGCCCGAGGATTGGCGAATTGCTCATCTGGTTGCATTGTTTATGAAAGAATCTAAGAGAAAACCTAACAGTTATCAGGCCTGCAAGTCTGACGTCAGTGGTGTGTAAATTAATGGAAATTACTCTCAGAGATGGAATATATAATTATCTGGATAGGCAGGGTCTGATTAGAAGGAGTTAATATGAATTTGTGCGTGGAAGGTCATGTTTGACAAATATTATCGAATTTTTTGAAGAGGTTACGAGGAAGGTTGATGAGGGTAAAGCAGTGGATGTTGTCTATATGGACTTCAGTAAGGCTTTTGACAACGTTCCGCACGAAAGGTTATTAATATTGAAGTAGTAAAATGGATTCAACAGTGGCTGGATGGGAGATGCTGCAGAGTAGTGGTAGATAACTGTTTGTCAGGTTGGAGCCCGCTGACTAGAGATATGCCTCAGGGATCTGTACTGGGTCCAATGCTGTTTGTCATAACATTAATGATCTGGTTGATGGGGTGATAAACTGGATTAGTAAGAATGTAGATAATGCTAAGATAGATGCCGTTGTTGATAATGAAGTAGGCTTTCAAAGCTTGCAGAGATATTTAGCCCAGCCTGAAGAGTGTGCTGGAAGATGGCCGATAGAGTTTAATGCTGATAACTGTGAGTTGCAACATTTTGGTAGGACTCATCAAAATAAGAAATACATGGTAAATGGCAGGGCATTGTGGAATTCTGTATAACAGAGTGATCCAGGAATATTGGTGCATAGTTCCCTGAAGGTAGAATCTCATGTGAACAGGGTGGTGAAGAAAGCTTTTTGTATCCTGGCCTTTATAAATCAGAGCATTGAGTTTTGGAGTTGGGATGTTATGGTAAAATTGTACAAGACATTGGTGTGACCAAATTTGGAGTATTCTGTGCAGTTCTGGTCATCGAATTATCGGAAGGATGTCAACAAAATAGAGAGAGTACAGAGTAGATTTATTAGAATGTTACCTGGGTTTCAGCACCTGAGTTACACAGAAAGGTTGAACAAGTTAGATTTTTATTCCTTTAAGCGGAGAAGGTTGATTGGGATCTTGATAGAGGTATTTAAAATTTTGAGGGAGTTAGATAGAGTTGACACAGTTAGGCTTTCTCATTGAGAGGAGGGGTAATTCAAACAAGAGGACATGAGTTGAGAGTTAAGGGGGCAAAAGTACAGGGGCGACTCGAGGGGGATCTTCTTTACTCAGAGAGTGGTAGCTGTGTTAAACGAGCTTCCAGTAGAAGTGGTAGTGGTAGGTTCCATTTTGTCATTTAAACAAATGGATAGGCATATGGATAGGAAATGATTGGAGGGTTATGGAGTGCAGTTAGATGGGACTAGGTGAGAGTAAGCGTTCGTCACGTACCAGAAGTGCCGAGATGGCCTGTTTCCATGCTGTAATTGTTATGTAGTGATATGGTTATATTAATTTTACTGCACACTCAATACCAACAGCCCTTGTCGATCCTCAAATCCAATTGCTCATTCTCTCACCGCAGAACTTTCTCTGTCTCCAAAACGTCCCGAATGCCCACTCTCAACCCACAGCCCTTGTTTGTCCGCAAACGCATACCACTGTCGACTCCCTTTAGCAACCCGTGTCTGACCACAAACTAATCCCACTGCACACAACCTTCCCGCAGCCTGTGCAAGTCCTCAAATTAAATCCACTGCCCACTCGGTTCTCGCAGCGTGTATCAAACAGACGACCCACTTTCTTCTCAGAAACTTGCAAGATCCCAAATCTCACCCGTCTTTGCATTTTCCAATCCAGTATGAATTGCCTTGGTCGCGGACAGTTATAGTAACAAAATTCTGTGAAATTAAATTGCTATCATTAATGATTGAATTCAAAATATATCTATGTCCCTTTATGTCTGCACCCAGGAGAGGGTGAAGGGATGGTGTTGAAAGAGAATGGCACGGAAGTGTATGATGTGACGATGTGGAATGAGCCTCACAGCAGGAGTGTGTGATGGGACGATGAGGAGGGAGCTTCACTCTGTGTCAGACCCCGAGAGTGTGTGATGGGAAGGTGTAGAATGAATCTCACTATGTGTCTGACACCGGACAAGTGTGATGGAACGGTGTGAAGGAGATTCGATCCGTTTCTGACAGCAGGAGTATGTGCTAGTAGGAGAAGGTAGGAGCTTCACTCTGCGTCTGACCACGGAAGTATGACATCAAACGGTATGGAGGGAGCTTCCCTCTAGTGTGGATATATCTTCCGTCGATCTGAAACGTACCTCGTCTTCTGCTGAATTTATTTCAAGAAGTTTAGAATCAGATTTCGAACAATACTGCTTCGCTTCATCGTAGGAAGTGCTAACCGTGGATATATAATAACACGGGCCTTCATTTCTGATCCAGTTCTGGGAAAACGCTTGCTCTGGAAATTGGGAAAAAAGAAACAGTGAATCTCACTGCGTACCGTCCATTACATCCATTGTGAGTCAGACTCCGAAAGACGACCCATCCTCACAGACCCATCACACACACCTGGTCAAGTATAGAATGAAACACCCTCCCCACCGGTCCCTTGACAAATTGGCTCTGGAATTTCCGAACAAGTAGCAGTGAATCCGCCAGGAGACAGACGCCGTCCAATCAAATAATCCCGGGGTCAGACACAGACTGAAGCTCCCTCCACACCGTCCAATCTCACACTCCCGGGGTCAGACACAGAGTGAATCTCCCTCCACACCCTCCCATCACACACTCCCGGGGATAGACACCGAGTGAATCTCCTTCCACACCCTCCCATCACACACTCCCGGTGTCAGACACAGAGTGTATCTACCTCCATACCTTCCCATCAAACACTCCCGGGGACAGACACCGAGTGAATCTCCCTCCAAACCCTCACATCACACACACCCGGAGTCCAACACAGAGTGAAGCTCCCTCCACACCGTCCCATCACACACTCCCGGGGTCAGACATAGAGTGAGGCACCCTCCACATCGTCCTATCACACACTCCCCATGTCAGACACAGAGTGAATTTCCCTCCATACCTTCCGTCCACACACTCCCGGGATCTGACACAGAGACTGAAACTCCCTCAACACCGTCACGTCACAAACTCCAGGGGTCAGATATAAGTGATGCTCCTTCCATAGCATTCCATCACGCGCACACTGTGTCAGTCATAGAGTGAAGCTCCTTCCACATCATCCTGTTACAGTCGACAGAGGTCAGACGCAGAGTGACACTCGCTCCATACAGTCCCATCACACTCCCAGGGGTTTCACCCTGTGTGAGCTCCGTATTGCACTGTCCCATCAGACACTTCCGGTTTAAAGACAAAGTGAAGTTGCCTCCTCACTCTCCTAATGCTCATTCCTGGGGTTAGACACAGAGTGATGCTCCCTGCATAACACCCCATCTCAAACACACTGTGTCATTCCACACTGTCCCATCACACACTCACGGGGTCAGAGACAGAGTGAATCTCCCTCCACACGGTCACATTACACACTCCCGGGCTCAGACAAAGAGTGAATCTCCTACACACCATCCCATCACACACTCCCGGGGTCAGACACAGAGTGAAACTCCCTCCACACCGTCCCATCACATTGTCGCCATGTCAGACACAGAGTGAATCTCTCTCCGCACCGTCCCATCGCACACACCCGAGATAAGATTAGCAAAGAAACTACCTCATCACTGTCTCATCACAGGCACCCGGAGTCAGTTATAGAGTGAAGGTCCCTGCAGGACATTCAATCACACACATTCCTGACGGGTCAGACTACAAATTTTGGTTCCATCCACACTGTCACGTCACACACACTTGGAGCAGACGAAGAATGAAGCTCTTGTCTCACGGACTCATTATACTCTCCCAGTCTCAGACACAGACTGATTCTCCTTTCACACTGTCCCAATTCACACGATCGGTGTCAGGCTCAGACTGAATCTGTCACTCCACCAGACTGTCAAAAACTCCTTGGGTCAAACATGGAATGAGGCTCACTTCATGCTCTTCCATCACGCAATCCTGCCGATAAACACAGAGTGAGCCTCCATCCACACTTCCCCAACCATTCCTTCCCATTGTCACATACTCCCGGGGTCAGACACAGTATGATGCTCCTTCAGGTCGGTAACTTCAAATTACACAGGGGTCAGAAAACGAGCGAAGCTCCCCCCACACCATCCAATGGCACACATCCAGGGTCAGACACAGAGGGAATCTGCCTCCACACCGTCCTATCACACACTCTCCGGGTCAGATACTGAGTGAATGTTCCTCCACACCATCCCGTCACACACTCCCGGGGTCAGACACAGAGCGAATCTCCCTCCACACCTTCTCATCACACGTTCCCGAGCCTAACATAGTCTAAATCTCCCTCCTTACGCTCTCCTTACATCACACACCTCCTGGCAAGTCACAGAGTGAAGCTCTCTCTCAACCGTCCGATCACGCTCAGCTGTGCTCTCACACAAAGTGAGGTTCCGACAACGATCTCCCATGGCACACTGACGGGTTCAGACTCGCTCCACAACATTCATTCACACAATCCGGTGTCACATAGAATGAACGTCCCTCTGCCCTGTCCTTTCACACAGTCCCGGAGTCATACACTGATGCTCTCTCTCTCTAGCATCCCATGACGCACACCGGGAATCAGGCACAGAGTGTTGCTCCCTCAATACCTTCTCATCGCACACTCCCGGGGCCAGAGACACAGTGAATCTCCCTCCACACCGTCCCATCGCTCACTTCCGGATTCAGACACAGAGTGATGCTCCGTCTGTTCCGTCCCATTCCTCTCTCTGGGATTCGGACATAGACAGAAGCACACACTGTCGGAATCAGACAGAGAGTGAGGCCCCCGCAGTACTGTCCCGTCACACACTCATGGATTCAAACTGAAGTCAGCCTCCATGGTGCCATAACACACTTCAGGGGTCAGACATGGGGTGAACCGCTCTAAGCAATGTCCCAACACACGATCCCGCTGTTAGACACAGAGTGAATCCACCTCCACAACGTCTCGTCAGACTCTCCTGGATTCAGTGATAGAATGAAACTGTCTTCACGCAGCCCCATCACACACTCACCGGGTCAAACACAGAGTGAATCACCCTCCATACCATCTCTTCACCCACTCCCGATGTCAAGCACAGAGTGACGATTCCTCTCTCCATGCCTGCTCTGTGATGAGGAGCGGGTGAAAGAGGGGGATGATGCCTCACCTCTTCTGCTGGTCAACAATTCACAGATTTGAGCCTTGGTTTCGTTGACAGATCTGTACTTCGACTCCACCTCAGTGAGCTGGTGACGGAGATCTCTGTGCATTCTTTTAAGATCGGACAGATTAGAGTTGAGCGCAGAAAGCTTGGACTGAAGGGATGAATTTAACTCATGGTAGTTTCGGTCGGTGGTGATCTTAGACTGACGAATCTGTGATACTGAGAGACATGGTAAAGGATGTTTACACGTGAGTCAGCGTCACGCTACCGAACGGGTCACAGAGAGTGTTGTGTCAGTGTCACGGTGAAGGGTGTCACAGTGAAGGATGTGCTGGGGGCATAGTGAGAGGCGTTTCTGTGTCACGCTGAGGGGTATATCAATGTCCAGTGGTTTCACGGTGGTAGAGTATATGTGTCCGTTCTTGTCTGGTTTTGTCTCTGTCACGGTGAGAGACATGTCGTGGCCACGGTGTGTATGAGAGGGTCACGCTGAGCTGTTAGACGGTGTCACGGAGAGTACTATGTTGGAGTCAGTGTGAATTTAGGAGTCGGTATCACGTTCAGGAGTTTTTCTATGTCAGGGCAAGGTGCGGGAAATTTCCTCGGTGAGAGGTGCATCGGTGTTATTTTGAGGGGCGATACTGTCTTGCTAAAGGGTGTTACAGTGACGTGTGAGTCTTTGAGATGATGCGGTGCAGAGCGGTTCACGTTGAGGAGTGTGAAGTTGTCCCGGTATACGGCACCTCAGTGTCACGGTGAATAGCGTGACGGTGTCATTCTGAAGATTGTGTTTCAGATCGCCTTGAGGAGTTTATCAATAACACGGTCAGGGACATGTCGATGTTAGTGAGGGGTACGTGGCGGTCAGTGTGATTGCCATGTGTGTGCCCTTTTCGCGATTAGCAGTGTAAATGTGTCTCGTTGAAGGTCGTGAACGTGCTGAAGTGACAGGATTGCAGATGTTATGGTGAATGGCGTGTCGGTGTCAGGACAAGTCATGATTTTGTTACGGTAGGGTCCGTGTTTTTATCACGGTTAGGTGTGTGTCTGTTTTACAGAACATAGAACATGGAATAGTTCAGCACGTCAATGCCCTTCGGCCCACAATGCTGTGCCGACCCTTAAACCCTGCATCCCATATAACCGCTCATTTCAAATTCCCCCATGTACCTGTCTAGTATTCTCTTAAATTTCACTGGTGTATTTCCCTCCATCACATACTCAGGTAGTGCATTCCCGGCACCAAAAACGCTGTGAGTAAAAAACCTTCCTCTAATATCCCCTTTGAACTTCCCTCCCCTTACCTTAAAGCCATGTCCTCTTGTACTGAGCAGTTGTGCCCTGGGGAAGAGGCGCCGTCCATTCTATCTATTCCTCTTATTATCTTGTACACCTCTATCATGTCTCCTCTCATCCTCCTTCTCTCCACAGAGTAAAACCCTAGCTCGCTTAATCTCTGATCATAATGCATACTCTCAAAACCAGGCAGCATCCTGGTAAATCTCCTCTGTACATTTACCTATGCACATCCTTCTTATAGTGAGGCGACCAGAGAGGACACAGTACTCCAAGTATGGCCTGACCACAGTATTACAGAGCTGCATGATTACCTCGCGACTCTTAAACTCTATCCCTCGACTTATGACTTCTACCCCCACATCCAGGTCGTTAATAAAATTAACGAAAAGTAGGGGTGCCGGAACCGATCCTTGTGGGACACCACTAGTCACAGCCCTCCAATCCGAATGTACTCCCTCTGCCACGACACTCTGTTTTCTGCAGGCAAGCCAATTCTGAATCCACCTGGCCAAACTTCCCAGGAGCCCATGCCTTCTGTCTTTCTGAATAAGCCTACCGCGTGGAACCTTATCAAATGTAGTTTTCGGTAAGTTTTGTTTCGTTAGTTTAGAGTAGAGAACATGTCAGGCAGGATGCAGGAATACTCTTCTGCAGGATGGGGGAAGTGAGGGAGAACTCCGGTGTCCCCGACAACAACACCTGCAGGAAGTGCTTCCAGTTGCAGCTCCTAACAAACCGCGTTAGGGAACTGGAGCAGGAGCTGGATGACCTCGGGATCATTCCCGAGAAGGAAGAGCTTATAGATTGTAGTTTCAGGGAGGTAGTTACGGCAAAGAAGCAGGGGACAGGTAATTGGGTTATCGACAGGCGAGGGAGGGAGAAAAGAGAAGACAGAGCAGGGATCCCCCTTGGCCATTCCCCTCTACAACATGCATCCCGATTTGGATACTGCTGGGGCGGATGACTTACCTGGGATAAGCTGCGGCTGCCGGATCTCTAGCACTGAGTCTGGTTCTGCAGTGCAGAAGGGAGCGGGGCAGATGAGGAGAGCGATAGTGACAGGGGACTCGATAGTTAGAGGTACAGACAGGAGGTTCTGTAGTCGTGACAGAGACCCCCGGATGGTTTGTTGCCTCCCGTGTGCCAGGGTCAGGGATGTCCCTGATCTTGTGCACAGCATTCTGAAATGGGAGGATGAGCAGCCAGATGTCATGGTTCTCGTCGATACCAATGACGTAGGAAGAAAGAGTGAGGAGGTCCTGAAGAGTGAGTATGGAGAGTTCGGTAGGAGGTTAAAAAGCAGGACCTCAAGAGTAGTGATCGCAAGATTGCTTCCTGTGCCACGTGCCAGTGAGGGTAAGTGTAAGATGATCTGGAGGATGAACACGTGGTTGAGGAACTGGTATGGGGGCACGGTTTCAGATTTTTGGATCTTTGGGATCTCCTCTGGGCAGGTGGGACCTGTTCAAGAGAGACGGGTTACACTTGAACTACAGGGGGACCCATATCCTTGCAGGGAGGTTTGCTAGTGCAATGGCGGATGGTTTAAATTAGATTTGCAAGGGGATGGGAACCAGAGTGCCAGAGCAGATAGTGGAGCGGGGGGTGAAAATATATGATGTTAAAAGTTCATGAGAAGTCAGAAATAGAAGAGCTGTGTGTGGTGGTAATAATCTTCTGCGATGTGCCTATTTAAAAGCGAGGAGTATTTTGAGGAAGACAGACGACCTGAGGGCGTGGATTAACACATGGAATTATGACTTCATAGCCATTAGTGAAACTTGTCTATAGGAGGGGCAGGACTAGCAGCTTCATGTTCCAGGGATACGATGTTTCAGAGGTGGTACAGCCAAAGGGATGAAGGGTGTATTTTGGAAATGCTGGTCAAGGAAAATTTTACAGTAGTGCCCAGGCAGGATAGATTAGAGGGCTTGTCTACCAGGGCCATCTGGCTGGAACTGAGAAACAGGAATGGTATGACCACATTAATGGGATTGTATTTCAGAACACGTAATCGTCAGCGAGAATTGGAGCTGCAGAGAGATAGCAGACAACTTCAGGAAACATAAAGTTGTGATAGTAAGAGATTTTAATTTTCCACATATTGTTGGGGCTCCCATACTGACGGGTCAGAGTTTGTAAAATGTGATCAGGAAAGTTTTCTAAATCAATTTTTAGAGGTACCAACAAGATAGGATGCAATAGTAGATTTCCAATCAGGAAACGAGTTAGGACAAGTGACTGGAGTGTGTGTAGGGGAACACTTGGGTCTAGTGATCGTAACACCATTAGTTTCAACTTGGCCATGGATAAAGATAGATCAGTTCCTCGGGTTGAGTAACAAAACTGGAAAAAGGGGAAATTTGAAGAAATGAGAAAAGATCGAAAAAGCGTGGATTGGAAATCTGATAAAGAAGGATAAAGAGATGTTTGAAAGTTGTAGGCAACGAGGAGCAAATAAGGTGGTTGAGGAGTATAAAATTGAGGGATAAAATTGGTCCTCTTTAAGAACAGAGCATTCGGCTATTTATGGAACCACAGGATATGGGTGAGATTTTAATTGGTTTGTTTTCTTAGCATCTGTATTTACTAAGGAATTGCAAGGAGCCTCAGTAAATAAGGCAAACAAGTAGTGAGGTCACGGAACCTCAACAGTTAAAGAGGAGTATGGGCTTGCTGACTTGAAGCAAACCAGAATAGATAAATTCCCATGAGCAGACAGACTATTCCCTTGGACCTTGAAGGAAAGTAGTGTTGAGATTTCTGGGGCCCTGGCAGATATATTGAAAATGTTGATATCCACGGTTGAGGTGCCGGAGGATTGGAGGGTAGCTCATGTTGTTCCGTTGTTTAAATAGCTGTAAATGTAATCAGGGAAATTGTAGGCCGGTATGTTTGACGTCAGTAGTAGGTAACTTATTGGAAGGAGTACTAAGAGATATGATCTACAGGCAGGAACTTATTAGGCAGAGCAAACATGGCTTTGTGCGTAGCAGGTCATGCTTAACCAATCTATTAAAGTTTTTCGAGGAGGTTACCAGTAAAGTAGATGAAGGGAAGGCAGTGGATGTTGACTACATGGACTTCAGTAAGGTCTTTGACAAGGTCCCGCAAGGGAGGATAGTTAGGAAGATTCAGTCGTTAGGTATACATGGAGAGGTAGTAAATTGGATTAGACATTGACACAATGGGAGAAGCCAGAGTGTGGCAGTGGAGGATTGCTTCTCTGAGTGGAGGCCTATGACTAGTGGTGTGTCACAGGGATCAGTGCAGGGTCCATTGTTATTTGTCATCTATATCAATGATCTGGATGATAATGTGGTGAATTGGATCAGCAAATAATGCAAAGATTGGAAGTGCATTGGACAGTGAGGAAGATTTTGAAAGCTTGCAGAGGGAATTGGACTAGCTGGAAAAGTGGGATGACAAATTGAAGATTGAGTTTAATGCAGACAAGTGTGAGGTATTGCACTTTGGAAGGAAAAACCTAGATAGAACATACAAGGTAAATGGTAGGACACTGAGGAGTGCAGTAGATCAGAGGGATCTGTGAATACAGATACATAATTTTCTAAAAGTGGCGTCACGGGTAGATAGGGTCGTAAACAGAACTTTCTGCACATTGGCCTTTATAAATCAAATTATTGAGTATAAGAGCTGGAATGTTATGACGAGGTTTTATAAGACATTGATGAGGCCGACTTTGAGTGTTCCGTTTAGTTTTGGTCACCTACTTAGAGGAAAGGTATTAATAAGGTTGAAAGAGTGCAGAGAAGGTGTACAAGGATGTTGCCGGGACTTGAGAAACTGAGTTACAGAGGAAGGTTGAATAGGTTAGGACTTTATTCCTTGCAGCGTTGAAGAATGAGGGGTGATTTGAAAGAGGTGTATAACATTATGGTGTGTATAGGTAGAGTGAATGCAAGCAGGCTTTTTCAACTGAGTTTAGGGGAGAAAAAAGAAACGAAGGACATGGGTTAAGGGTGAAGGGCGAAAAGTTTAAAGGGCACATTTGTGTGGGCTTCTTCACACCGAGAGTAGTGGGAGTGTGGAATGAGATGCCATTTGAATTGGTGAATGCAGGCTTACTTTTATCATTTAAGACAATCTTGGACTGGTACATGGATGAGAGGTGATATGGTCTTGCTGCAGGTCAGTGTGACTAGGCAGTAAAGATGGGTCAGCACAGCAAAGAAGAACCAAAAAGCCTGCTTCTGTGCTGTAATGTTCTATGGTTGTCAGTTGTGTGTCGGTATCACTTTCAGCGATGTGTTGCTGGAGGTTGTGTCGGGGTCACGGTGAGTGATGTGTCGTAGTAATTATAAGTGGCCCGTCAGTACTACAGTAAGGGGTATCTTGGTATCACAGTGAAGGGTGATTCGGGGTAATGTTGGGAATGTATCGCTGTTACAGTGGCCATTTTTATTCTCTGCGGTTTGGTCGTTGCAATAGGTGTGAAACTCACCATGAATCCTCCAGCAGATACCCGTGATAATGAGGGTCGCTGTTAAAACGCAGATTAGCCATATGTTTGAGTCTGATCGGTCAGCCCGTGCTGGTCGTTCACTTCCCATGTCGTCTGTGGAAACAAAAATCATTTCGTGACTTTGTTAATCGTCATTTTCCGTGATCTAATCCACCCCTGCTTGTTATAGATTATACAAGAAAGGATATGGGAGTGGGAATACGCTCGAGGTTAGTTAATGAGGAGACGGGAGGGGTACGGGTAATGGAGACCGAAATTAGTACGTCAGTATTATGATGCAGAGTGTGTCGGACTATGGACGTTTCACGGCGAGGCTGTGTCGGTGTCGAGTGGGACGTGTGTCAGTCCCTTGGCACTCCTCACCATTCACAGTGTGTGTACCACAGACTTGCACACCAAAGTCCTTCTCTCCTTCAACACTTCCCACTATTCAGAGCATAGGCCATTCACTTGAACACTGGGATGAAACTGCGCTAGGGATCTTAATTATCAAATGCACCATCGCCAGAGAAAAAAACTTGTCCAAATCCACACGTTCAGATCCATTCCGATCCAAGGTAAAATTGGCCTTGTTCCAATTTGGAATCCAAACCCGAGGACCGGACCTCTCCTTTTTCATAACTACCTTGAGACGAATGGTATTTTAATTAATAGATTAAAGGCGTTCCCCTGCATAAACCTCTAACACCTTAGTATTCCCAGTATTCTCTAGAGTGAGGGTGAGCAGACAGATGTCGTGGACCATGTAGGGGCCAATGAAGTGAATAGGAAAAAGGACGATGTCCTGCAAAGAGAGTTTAAGTAGTTTGGTGCAAAGTTGAAGGACAGGACCTCCAGGGTGGCAATTTCAGTATTGCGAACCGTGCCACGTGCTAGTGAGGCTATAAATAGTAAGACAATGCAGCTAAATACGTGGCTAAGGAGTTAGTGCAGGAGGGAGGGTTTCATGTTTCTGGATAATTGGGCATGGTTCCAGGGAGAGGAGGGACCTGTTCAGACGGTATGGGTCGCACCTGAACTGGAGGGGGACTAATAGAATCATAGAACCACGGAACATTACAACATAGAAACAGGCCTTCTGGCCCTTCCTCGCTGTGCCGAACCATTTTTTTCTGCCTATTCCCACTCATCAGCAACTGGGCTGTATCCCTCCATACAGCTCTCATCCATGTAGCTGTCCAAGTTTTTTATTACATGTTAACAGTGAGCCCGCATATACCACTTCATCTGGCAACTCATTCCACACTCCCACTACACTCTGTGTGAAAAAGGCCCCCCCAATGTTCCCTTAATGTTCCTTTTAAACATTTCCCCCTTCACCCTTAACCCATGTCCTCTGTTTTTCTTCTCCCGTAGACTCAGTGGGAAAAAAGCCTGCTTGCATTCACTCTATCTATACCCATAATAATTTTATACATCTCTATCAAAACTCCCCTAATTCTTCTGCGCTCCAGGGTATGAAGTCCTCATCTATCCAACCTTTCTCTGTAACTCAGTTTCTCAAGTCCCGGCAACATCTTTATAAAACTTCTCTGCACTCTTTCAACCTTCTTAATATCCTTCCTGTAATTCGGTGACCAAAACTGCACAGAAGACTCCAAATTCGGCCTCACCGAATGCTTTGGAGGATAGGATTAATGTAAATCGCAGGACATTCTGTAAGTATGTGAAGAACAAGTGGATAAGTCTTGAGAGATTAGAACGAATCAAGTGTGAAAGTGAAAGAATGTGTATGGAACCGGAGGTACATAATGAATACATTGCTTCAGTATTCACTAGGGTAAAGGATTCTGCCGATTGTCAGGGTGACATAGAGCGGAGTGAAAAGCATGACCATGTAGATATTAATAAAGCCGATATGCCGTCGCTTTTAGAAAGCATCAGGTTGCATGGGTCACCGGGAAAGGACGACCAGGCTACTGTGCGATCCGAGCGAGGAGATTGCTGAGCCTCTGGCGATGACATTTGTACCATCAATGGGGACGGGAGAGATTCCGGATGATTGGAGGGTTGCGGATGTTGTTCCTTTATTTTTGAAAGGGAGTAGAGATAGCCCAGGAACTTACAGACCAATGAATCGTACTTCAGTGGTTGGTCAGCTGACGGAAAAGATCCTGAGAGGCTGGATTTATGAACATTTGCAGAGGCATAATATGATTAATCTGATCAGTAAGTCATAAGGATTTGTGAAAGGCAGGTCGTGCCTTCCGATACTGATTGAATATTTATCGGGATGTGACTGGAAAAAATTGATGAAGGTGGCGCAGTAGATGTAGTGTATATTGTTTTCACCGAGAATTTGATAAGTTACCCATGGAAGGCTTATTAAGAAGATAAGGAGGCATGGGGCCCGAGGGGGCATTGCTTTGTGGATCCAGAACTGGCTTGCCCACAGAAGGCAAAGAGAGCTTGTGGACTGGTCATATTCTGCATGGAGGCCGGTGAACAGTGGAGTTCCTCAGGGATCTGTTCTGGGAGCTCTACTCTTCCTGATTTTATAAATATAACCATATAACCATATAACAATCACAGCACGGAAACAGGCCATTCCGGCCCTCCTAGTCCGTGCCGAACTCTTAATCTCACCTAGTCCCACCTACCCGCACTCAGCCCATAACCCTCCACTCCTTTCCTATCCATATACCTATCCAATTTTACCTTAAATGACACAACTGATCTGGCCTCTACTACTTCTACAGGAAGCTCATTCCACACAGCTATCACTCTCTGAGTAAAGAAATACCCCCTCGTGTTTCCCTTAAACTTTTGCCCCCTAACTCTCAAATCATGTCCTCTCGTTTGAATCTCCCCTACTCTCAATGGAAACAGCCTATTTACGTCAACTCTATCTATCCCTCTCAACATTTTAAATACCTCGATCAAATCCCCCCTCAACCTTCTACGCTCCAATGAATAGAGACCTAACTTGTTCAACCTTTCTCTGTAACTTAAGTGCTGAAACCCTGGTAACATCCTAGTAAATCGTCTCTGCACTCTCTCTAATTTATTGATATCTTTCCTATAATTCGGTGACCAGAACTGTACACAATATTCCAAATTTGGCCTTACCAATGCCTTGTACAATTTTAACATTACATCCCAACTTCTGTACTCAATGCTCTGATTTATAAAGGCCAGCGTTCCAAAAGCCTTCTTCACCACCCTATCTACATGAGACTCCACCTTCAGGGAACTATGTACTGTTATTCCTAGATCTCTCTGTTCCACTGCATTCCTCAATGCCCTACCATTTACCCTGTATGTTCTATTTGGATTATTCCTGCCAAAATGTAGAACCTCACACTTCTCAGCATTAAACTCCATCTGCCAACGTTCAGCCCATTCTTCTAACCGGCATAAATCTCCCTGCAAGCTTTGAAAACCCACCTCATTATCCACAACACCTCCTACCTTAGTATCATCAGCATACTTACTAATCCAATTTACCACCCCATCATCCAGATCATTTATGTATATTACAAACAACATTGGGCCCAAAACAGATCCCTGAGGCACCCCGCTAGTCACCGGCCTCCATCCCGATAAACAATTATCCACCACTACTCTCTGGCATCTCCCATCTAGCCACTGTTGAATCCATTTTATTACTCCAGCACTAATACCTAACGACTGAACCTTCTTAACTAACCTTCCATGTGGAACTTTGTCAAAGGCCTTGCTGAAGTCCATATAGACTACATCCACTGCCTTACCCTCGTCAACATTCCTCGTAACTACTTCAAAAAATTCAATAAGGTTTGTCAAACATGACCTTCCACGCACAAATCCATGCTGGCTACTCCTAATCAGATCCTGTCTATCCAGATAATTATAAATACTATCTCTAAGAATACTTTCCATTAATTTACCCACCACTGATGTCAAACTGACAGGTCTATAATTGCCAGGCTTACTTCTAGAACCCTTTTTAAACAATGGAACCACATGAGCAATACGCCAATCCTCCGGCACAATCCCTGTTTCTAATGACATCATAAATGACCTGGATGAGAATGTGGAAGTGTGGTTGATTAAAATGCGGATGATAGAATGGTTGGGGCTGTTGTAAATACCCCCTATTTTGCCGTCTGTCAGAGTTTACTGCAGGACATTCACATGATGCAAACGTGGGCTGAAAAGTGGCAGATGGATTTCAACCCAGGTAAGTGTGAGGTAGTTCATATTGGCAGGACAAAATAAGATGGCAGAATATAGTAGTAATGGTAATACTCTTGACAGTGTGCGGATCGGAGGGATCTTGGGGTCCGAGTCCATAGGACACACAACGCTGCGGCGCAGGTTGTCTCTGTAGTTAAGGTAGCATATGGGGCATTGGTCTTCATCAATCGTGAGACTGAGTTTAGCAGCCGAAAGGTAATGTTGCAGCTATAAGGGTCCCTGGTCAGACTCCATCTGAAATACACTGCTCAGTTCTGGCCGCCTCACTACAGGAAAGACTTGGGGAGGGTACAGAGGAGATTTACAAGAATGTTGCCTCTATTGGAGAGCCTGCCTTATGAGAATAGGTTGAGTAAACTCGGCCGTTTTTCCTTGGAACGACGGAGAATGACAGATGACCTGATAAGGTGTATAAGATGATGAGAGGCATTGATCGTGTGGATAGTCAGAGGCCTTTTTTTCCCTGCGGTGAAATGGATGGCTCGAGAGGGCACAGTTTTAAGCTGCTTAGAAGCAGGCACAGAGGGGATGTCAGGGGTATTTTTATTTTTGTTCGGAGAGAGTGGTAAGTGCGCGTAATGCGCTGCCGGACACGGTGGTGGAGCCCGATACGACAGCCACTTTTAACAGTCTCCTGGACAGGTACATGGAGCTCAGGAAAATAGAGAGCTATTGGTCAGCCTAGGTAATTTAGAAGTCCATTCTGTAAAAGGGCTGGATGGTTCGGAGCTAAGGACATGTTCTCACAGTTTGTCGGCCGATGGGCCTGTATTGTGATCTAGGCATTCTGTGTGTCTATGATTTTATGACCTCTGGACGGAGCGGTCTGAGGAGAGTGGATCCGAGGGTCGCCTACGCTCGGGAGAGGTCGACGGGAACAAATGGACGACACTATGAACTCCAACGTTGGAATATTAGACTGTTTCATAAGAATGTGCCCATTTCTTTTTTATGTTGCTTTACTAACCATATAGTTAAGATACAAATTTAAAGCTCAATCGTTTACTCTCATATTGTGTACTGTTTCTAAACATCGTATAGCATCCACCCAAACGAGATTTCGTAAATTTCTCAGGCCGGGGGCTAGCATCACCCGGATGAAGCCGCGAGCTGAACGGATGATTACATTCCCACTAATTTATATTTTCTTGTAATCCCCTTCTTTAGCTTTTACAAGAGCTCTGAGTTCCCCTTTCGGCCAAAATTGAATACTTCTTGAGTACTGAGAACTTCTTCATTTTTGGAATACACATGTCCTGCACCTTCCTCATTTTTTCCTGGAAACGAAAGCAATTGCTGCTCTGCTGAAATCCCTTGCAGATATGGTTGGAGAAATGGCAGATGAGTTCAACCCGGACAAATAGAAAGATATAGCACACTATTAAAGACAAGACAGTGTCGATGAGCAGAGGGATCTTACGGTCCGTGTTTGTAGCTCCATGAACGTGGCTCCACAGTTTGCAGACGATATGTGGATAAGTGGAGAGGCAGGTAGTTTTGAGGAAGTAGACATGCTACAGAAGGGCTTGGACAGGGCAAAGTAATGGCAGATGTACTGCTGTGTTGAAATATGTATGGTCATGCACTTTGGGAGAAAATGAAAGGGTTGACTATTTTCTAAATGGAGATAAAACACAAAAACCAGAGATTCAAGGGGAATTTAATGTCCTTGTGGCGATTTCCCGAAGGTTAATTTACAGGTTGAACATAGAAATGTACAGCACATTCCCGGCACCTCAGCCCACAATGTTGTGTCGATGATGTAACCTTCTCAGGTTGAGTCTGTGGTGAGGAGGGCAAATGCATGTCAGCATTTCGACTCGATTATAAACGGAAAGGTGTGATGCTGAGATTTTATAAAGCACTGGTGAGACCTCACGTGGAGTATTGTGAACAGTTTTGTGCCTCTTATCTTAGAAATATGTTGCTCAAAGTGGAGAGGGTTCAAACGAGGTTCACAAACATGATTCCATGATTGAAGGGCGTCATATGAGAAGTGGTGGATATCTCTAGGCCTGCACTCACTGGAATTTAGAAGGAAGAAGGGTGACCCCATTGAAATCTATTGAATATTTAAATTCCTTGATCGAGTGGGTGTGGAGAGGATAGATTCTATGGTGGGGGAGTCGAAGACCAGAGGGCAAAGACTTAGAAGAGCGGCGCGTCCTTTTAGAACAAAGACAAGGAGAAATTACTTTAGCCAGAGTGTGGTGAATCTGTGGATTTATTTGCCACCGGCGGCCGTGGAGGCCAAAGCTTTCATTTTTTTTATATTTATGGCAGAGGTTCTTGATTGGTCTGGGCTTGAAGGAATACTGGAAGAAGGGAGGGGATTGAGGCTGAGAGGTAAATCGCATCAGGCACTATGAAATGGTGCAGCAGACTAAATGAGACAAATGGTCTAGTTTTGCTTCTAAATCCTACGTTCTCATGATAAGTTACTTTGTCTGAAAGTGAAAAAAGCAAATGCTTTTACCAAGCTGTACTGGCTGAAGATTGAGTTCATGAAGGTCACATGATAAGATGCAGAGGCTGCCTTGCTTGTGCAAGTTGACAAAAGCTAGCAGCATTTCATACCAAGAATGAGGTAATGTTAACTTTTGTTCAACACTGTTTTGGTAAAAGAGGAACTGACTGCAGACGCGCAGTTCTAATTTTGTACACCGACCAGAAGCATTCGTAGACTGTCTGATATCTAACAAGTGCTTCTTGAAATCGCTCACTGAATATTTTTGGCTGTTGGCTATTGCCCAAAATTCACTGTATAAATTTAAAACATAACCTGACATTGGCGGAGTCGTAAGACAACGTGATCACCTATTCAAGGTTTAACCGTACACCGAAGTCTGTGTCTTTATTTCTGTTTGACCCCGGCATGGATTCTTTTACAGTCCAATTCGGTAAAACAGGGTAAATCCTTCGGGAGTAATGATGTGGGACCCAGGGAGAGATGAACAGCTGATTTGATTGTGTAGGAGCTATTTTTTTTTTGTATTGGTATGTGTAATAAACATAGACATGTCCTTTAAGAATAGCCCAGATGGTAGACACCCTAGGAGATGGAAGGTTGGGAGAGACGGACATGAACTGGAGTGGTGAGAGAGGGAAAAGCGGAGGAGATTGGGAGCTTGGAATATCGAAGTGGAGGGAGGTATCGGATGACGTGAGACCCAGGGAGAGTTGTCGGTCTGATTTGACCGGGGAAGGTAGATCACGCACGGATAGTAGATGTGACTTTCATGGAATTTAACAAGGCTTTTGACAAGGTCCAGTTTGCAGACTACACTGGGGAATGATGTGGAACCCGCGAACACCTCTCTGAGCAGTTTGATTGCGTTCAGCTAAATGGCGGTTTGCATGATAATGTACAAGAAGCTGTGAATAACCTTGCCGAAGAGAGTAATGTTGGTGGCGTTGTCTCTAACTATCCACACGATCAATGCCTCTCATCATTTATACACCTCTTTCAGGTCACCTCACATCCTCCGTCCCTGCAAGGAGAGAACTGCGAGTTCACCGAAACTATTACTAGATGGCATGATCCACAATCCAGGCAAAATCCTTGTAAATCTCCTCTGTACCATTCCTATAGGTTCCACATTATTCCTGTAGTTTGTTGACCAGAACTGAGCACAGTTCTTCGGGGTGGGGGGGGGGGGGGGTTCAGACCGGTGTGCTATAGGGCTGTAACATTACCTCTCGCTGTTGATCTCAATTCCACCGTTGATGATTACCAATGCATCGTATTCTTAAACACAGAGTCAAACTGCGCAGCCGCTCTGAGTGTCTGATGGACTCGGACTCCAACATCCCTCTGATTTTCCACACTGCAAGGTTTACCCTTAGTAATATATTCTGCCGTTATATTAAACCTACACAAATGAACCACCTCCCACTGACCTGGGTTGAACGCAATCTGCCACTTCTCAGCCCAATTTTGCATCCATCAGACAATGGAGCAGAAGTCGGCCATTCGGCCCACCGAATCTGCTCCGCCATTTTATCATGAGCTGATCCATTCCCTCATTTAGTCCCACTCCCCCGCATTCTCACCTTATGCTTTGATGCTCTGGCAACTTAGATAACTATCAATCTCTGCCTTAAATGCACCCAATTACTTGAAATCCACTGCCGCCCGTGGCAACAAATTCCACAGATTCACCACCCTCTGGATGATGAAATAAAATCTTCGCATCTCTGTTCTGAATGGGCGCCATTCAATCCTTAAGTCATGTCTTTTCGTACTGGACTCCCCCACCATGGGAAACGACTTTGCCACATCAACTCTGTTCATGCCTTTTAACATTAGAAATATTTCTATCTGTCCCCCCCCCCCTCATTCATTTAAACTGCGAGGAGTACAGTCCAAAGCGGTCAAGCGTTCCTCATATGTTAACCCTCTCATTCCCGGATTCATTCTAGCGAATCCTCTCTGAACCCTCTCCAACGTCCAAACATCCTTTCTTAAATAAGGAGCCCAAAACTGCACACAGTGCTCCAGGTGAGGTCTTACCGGTGCCTTATAGAGCTTCAACATCGCATCCTTGATCCTGTACTCTATTCCTCTAGAAATAAATGTCAACATTGCATTCGCATTCATCACCAACGATTCAAACTGAAGGTTAACATTAAGGGTATCCAGCACGAGGACCCCCAAGTCCAGTTAAATCTCAGAATATTGAATTCTCTCCTTATTTAAATTATATTCTGCCCGTTTATTTAACCATATAACCATACAACAATTACAGCAGAGAAAAAGGCCATCTCGGCTCTTCTAGTCCGTGCTGACGCTTACACACACCCATCCCACTGGCCCACACTCAACCCATAAGCCTCCCTTCCTTTCCTATCTATATACATATCGAATTTTAATTTAAATGACAATACCGAACCTACCTCTACCACTTCTACTAGAAGCTCTTTCCACACAGCTACCACTCTCTGAGTAAAGAAATTCCGCTTGTGTTACCCTTAAACTTTTGCCCCTTAACTTTCAACTAATTTCCTCTTGTTTGGATCTCCCCTACTCTCAATGGAAAAAGCCTATCCACGTCAACTCGATCTATCCCCCTCATAATTTTAAATACCTCTATCAAGTCCCCCCTCAACCTTCTACGCTCCAAAGACTAAAGAGCTAACTTGATCAGCCTTTCCCTGTAACTTAGGTGCTGAAACACAGGTAACATTCTAGTAAACCTTCTCTGTACTCTCTCTCTATTTTGTTGACATCTTTCCTATAATTCGGTAACCAGAACTGTACACAATAATCCAAATTCGGCCATACCAATGCCTTGTACAATTTTAACATTACATCCCAATTCCTATACTCAATGGTCTGATTTATAAAGGTCATCATACCAAAAGTTTTCTTCACCACCCTATCCACATGAGATTCCACCTTCAGGGAGCTATACACCATTATTCCTAGATCACTTGTTATACTGCATTCTTCAATGCCCTACCATTTCCCATGTCTGTCCTATTTGGATTATTCCTACCAAAATGTAGCTCCTCACATTTATCAGCATTAAACTCAATCTGCCATCGTTCAGCACCCTCTTCTAACTGGCCTAAATCTCTGTGCAAGCTTTCTTCTACCAAAGTGCATGACCGTGCACTTTCCAACATTGTATTTCATTTGCCACTTCTTTTCCCGTTCTCGCAATCTATCCGTCTCTCTGCAGACTCTCTGTTTCCTCAACACTACCTGCCCCTCCACCCATTTTGAATCATGAGCAAACTTTGCCAGATAGCAATCTATTACCTAATCCAAATCGGTGCTATACAACGTAAAAAGTAGCGGCCACAACACAGAGCCCTGTTGAACACCAAAGGTAACCGGCAGCATACCAGAATGGGATCCCTTTATTCACACTCTCTGTTTCCTGCCAATCAGCCAACGCTCTATCTACGTATGTAACTTTCCCGTAATTCCATGGGCTCCTGTCAAGCTCATAAGACACGTCCTGCCCTTGACAAAGTTATGCTGTCTGTTGCTAAACATATTATAGCTCCCCAAATGTGCATAAATCCTGCCTCTTAGGATCTTCTCCATCAACTTACCAACCACTGAGGTAGGAATCGCTGGTCTGGAATTTCCTGGGCTGCATCTATTCCCTTTCTGGAATAAAGGAACAATGTCCGCAACCCACCAATTTTCCGGACCCTCGCCCGTCCCCATTGATGATGCAAAGATCATCGCCAAAGTCTCAGTAACCTCCTCCCTTACTTCCCAGAGTAGCCTTGGGTACAATCAATTGGGTCCCAACGACTTATCCAAATGATGCTTTCCAAAATCTCCAGCACATCCTCTTTTTTAATATCTACGTGCTCAAGCTTTTAAGTCTGCTGCAAGTCGTCACAACGATCAACAAGATCCTTTTCCATAGTGAGATCTCACTGGGATCTAACACCTGACCAGGTTAATTTTCCAATAACAAATCAAGAAGATTCTCGTCCTGCAGGCTTATCTACATATTCTGTGCAGAAACCTTCCTGAACACACCTAACAGACTCCAACCCATCTAAACCTCTTGCTCTAGGGAAATGCCAATAGATATTTGGGAAATTCATATCTCCCATCGGGACTACTCTGTTATTATCATTCCTTTACAGGATTTGTTTCCCTATCTGCTCCTCGATATTCTTGTTACAATTTGGCGGCCTATATATATAAAAAACACCCAGTAAAGTTATTGAAACTTTCCTGCTCCCAATCTTCACCCTAAGAATCTCCGAGATAATTCCTCAATGGTGTCCACCTTTCCTGCAGCTGTGTCACTATCTCTGATCGACAGTGCCACGCCCGCACCTCTTTTGCACCCCCCCCCCCCGTATTTCTGAAACATCTAACGGTCGGCAATTGAAGTATCCATTCCTGTCTCTGAGCCATCCAAGTCTCTGTAATGGCCACCACATCATATCTCCAAAGCATGACTTCGGCTGCTTGAACCGGGCACGACTGCGCAAGCGCGTGAATGTCGGCCCGTGAGGCAGTGGGAGAGTTTAAAAAGCGAGCAGATTAACAGAGCGGGGGACGTAGTGGAGGGAGACAGGGTAGGAAGGCATTGGCTCCAGAGGCTTTGGCGAGCAGATGCTGAGGACTAGCTTGCTCCCAGTGAGGTAAGGCCGGATAATCTCCTTTAATTAATCTAATTATTTTTAGGAGTAGGTAATGGAGGCAGCAGTTAGGGCAGTCGAGTGCAACCGTTAGCAGGATGTGGGAGTCCGGGCGAGCACAAATGTGCCTGATGACTACACCTGCAAAAGGTGCATCCAGCTGCAGCTCCTGACAAACCAAGTTAGGGAACTGGAGCTGGGGCTGGGGAAACTTCGGATCATTCGGGAGGCAGAGGCAGAAATAAACAGGTGTTACAGGGAGACATTTACCCCGAAATGTCAGGAGGCAGGTAGCTGGGCGACTGTTAGCAGGGGGAAAGGGAATAGACAGAATGAGTAAATCACCCCTGCGGCCGTTTAGGGAGTTGGGTGCAAAGATGAAGGACAGGACCTCCATGGTTGCAATCTCAGTATTGCAACCCGTGCCACGTACTAGTAAGGCCAAAAACAGGAACTAATGCAGCTGAATACGTGGCTAAGGAGTTTGTGGAAGAAAGATGGCTTCATGTTTCTGGACAATTGGGCCCAGTTCCAGGGAAGGTGGGGCTTGTACCGACGGGACGGGTTGCACCTGAACTGGTGGGGGCTAACATCCTTGCGCGAATGTTTGCTAGTACTGCACCGGGGGGTTTTAAACTAGATTTGCAGGGGGATGGGAACCAGAGTGTTCGCGCAGATGGTGAGGTGGGGAAGGATAGAGGTCATGCGAGAGCTGCAAGTACAGTGCATGGAGTAAAGCCAGATCTAGCATTTGAGGAAAGCGAAACAGAATAAAGGTTGTAAAGGTAGTTAGGTAGAAGGGCTAAAGTGCGTGTACGACAATGTTAGAAACATCAGGAACAAAGGTGATGACAAATTGCCCTTACAATTTCTCAGTTCTATCCATACTGACTCTACATCGCCTGTTTCTATGTCACATCTCGCAAGGGACTGAATTTCAGTCCTCACCAGCAGAGCCACCCCGACCCCTCTGCCCACCTGTCTGTCCTTCCGATTGGACGTATACGCTTGATTATTCATTTCCCAGTGAAAAGTGGCAGATGCGTTCACCTCGGGGAAATGTGAGGTGGTATAATTTGGAAGGACAAACTCAAAGGCAGAGTACAAATGGGAGGATACTTGGTAGTGGAGAGGAGCAGAGGGATCTGTGGGTACGTGTCCACAGATACCTGAAAGTTGCCTCACAGATAGATAGTGTAGATAAGAAAGCCTATGGGGTGTAAGCTTTCATAAGTCGAGAGGTAGAGTTTTAGAGTCGCGATGTGGAGATGCAGCTCTATAAAACCCTGGTTAGGCCACACTTGGATTATTGAGTCCAGTCTGGTCGCCTCACTATAGGAAGAATGTGGAAGCATTGGAAAGGGTACAGAGGAGATTTACCAGGATGCTGCCTGGTTTAGAGAGTACCCATTATGATCAGAGATTAAGGGAGCTAGGGTTTTACTCTCTGGAGAGAAGGAGGATGAGAGGAGACATAATAGAGGTGCACAAGATATTAAGAGGAATAGACAGAGTGGACAGCCAGCGCCTCTTCCCCAGGGCACCACTGCTCAATACAAGAGGACATGGCTTTAAGGCAACGGGTGGGAAGTTCAAGGGGGATATTAGAGGAAGGTATTTTTTTTCACTCATTGAGTGGTTGGTGCGTGGAATGCACTGCCTGAGTCAGTGGTGCAGGCAGATACACTAGTGAAAGTTAAGAGACTACTAGACAGGTGTATGGGAGAATTTAAAGTGGGGTTTATATGGGGGGCATTGTTTAAGGGTCGGCACAGCATTGTGGGCTGAAGGGCCTGTAATGGGTCGTTCTATTCTATGTTCTATGTTGCAACATTGCCATAAATTTCTTATTCATCATTTCCACCCGTAAAGCCTCACTTAGTCGAATTTTCTCGCCTGCCCTGACTGTCCACTGCAGTAAAAATTTCTCAAACTAGTAATGTCACCCCTCATCCTTCAATTTCTTCCTCTTTCTCACGACTAAAAATAGGGAAACCCGAAAGATCGTGCTGTCCTGCTTGCTCCTCCTACACCCAATTCTCAGTAATGTCCACAACTCAAGTTCAGCAACTCTCCAAAAACTCTCATGCACAGTCCTGACAAACCTTCCCGCTGGGATATCAGTTCTCCTCTAGTTTATGTGTAAACCGTTTTCCATCTCTTCTATACAAATCCCAACTTCCATGGAGAAAAATTCTATGATTCCAATTTTCGGAGCCCTCCCACCCACAGCTCGTGCTAAACTGTATGGTTGTCATATATCTGGGCACACTGGGGCGGGTAGTGGTCCTCTCCTTTAATTTAATAGCTAAATCCCTGACCTCACTTTGCAAAACCAGCTTCCCATTTGTACATATATGCTGCTCACATACTCACTTAAGAATCATAGAGAAGGAATGGTGTGCTGAGAAAAGGGAAAGGAAGGGGAGGAGATTGTGGCCACAGAAAGGGTGTTCAGATTGCAGCCGTTGGAGCTGAACATGTGAGTTACCATATTTTGCTCCCTATCTAGGATTGGAGTCTGCTTAAACGCCGAAATCCATTGACCCACGACTAGTACTCAGAGACAGAGCAAGAATTCCTCCATACAATCCCATTGCACACTCCTGGAAACATACACTGATTAACGCTCCCTCCGCAACGATCCATGGCACACTGCCGTGGTCAAACACAGAGTGTAGCTCCCTCCACATTGTCCCAACAGACACTCGGAAATCTTACACGGAGTGAAGCTCCGTCCACACCGTCCCAACACACACTCCCAAGGTCAGATAACCAGCGAAGCTCTCTAAATATTATCCCATATCTCTCCCGGGGTCAGACATGTGAAGTACCTCCCGCACCATCACAGCACACCCTACCGGAGTCAGCAAAAGTACGAAACCCTCTCCCTCCTCCGTTCTCCCCACTCACCAATACCTAGATTTTCGGCTTTCCAGTAGTCTTGAACTGTGTGAGTCTCTCGGAGATGGTGTGTGTGTGTGAGCGGATTGTGTGCTGCCGTTAGAGGAAGGAAGCGGAGGAGAGAGGAGGCCAGGGAAAGGGTGGTGAGAATGCAGACACTGATGCAAGTGGTGCGGAAGCACATGACCGGCCTGTGCATGCAGAGTTGTGGAGAGATTCAGATCCTGGCGATCGATATCCATGGGACGGTGGGAGGTGAAACACCAGCCATCATCTCTCCATCATACTCCGCACAATTGCCTGTGTCACAGAGTGGGAGGAGAGTGGAGGGACGACGTAGATGGGGAGCGTTTAGCGGGTGGAGTGTATCACCGAGATGGAGAAGGGGCGTATATGTACGTACGGGATGATGGAGACGGCGAAGTGTACAGGAGGGGGTTTGGGTCACGGAGACGGGGTTTCTTGGAACGCAGGGATGGTTGACGGAGACGGGAGTGGTGTACTGGAGACGGGGAGTAGTGCAGGAAACAGAGAGTTTGACGGAGTTGGGCAGACATTTTGCCGAAGGAGGGTGTTATGCATACGGGGTGATGTTTTCGATTGTTTTCGAATTACAGTGCAGGTTAACCTTCTCCAAATATGTCCTCTCTATCACACCCTCGGCTTCCCGAATGACCCTGAGTTCATCCTGTTCCATCTCTAACTCCTCAACGCGGAGTGTTAGAAGCTGCAGCTGGATGCACTTAAGACCATAAGACCATAAGACAAAGTAGCAGAGGTCGGCCATTCGGCCTTTCGTGTCTGCTCCGCGATTTATTTTACATGATCTGATCCATTCATCCATTTCGTCCCACTTCCCCCGCCTTCTCACCATAACCTTTGATGCCCTGGCTACTCAGATACTTATCAATCTCTGCCTTAAATACACCCAATGGCTTGCCCTGCACTGCCGCCCGTGATAACAAATTCCAGAGGTTCACCACCCTCTGGCTGAAAAACAAAATAAGAACCCCCCCTCCCACCTTGGGAAACCACTTTGCCACATCCTCTCTGTCCATGCCTTTCAACAGTCGAAATGTTTCTGTGAGGTCCCCCCTCATTCTTCTAAACTCCCTGGAGTACAGTCCAAGAGCGATCAACTGTTCTTCATACGTTAACCCTCTCATTCCCGGGCTCATTCTAGTCATTTTTTTCTGAACTCTCTCCAACGTCAGCGCATCCTTTCTTAAATAAGGAGTTTAAAACTGAACACAGTACTCCAAGTGAGTATTACCAGTGCCTTATAGAGCCTCAACATCACACCCCTGCTCCTATAATCTATTCCTTTAGAAACAGACAATAGTCAATAGACAACAGGTGCCGGAGTAGGCCATTCGTCCCTTCGAGACAGCACCGCCATTCACTGTGATCGTGGCTGATCATCCACAATCAGTACCTCGTTCCTGCCTTCTTCCCATATCCCTTGCCTCAGCTATTTTTAAGACTTTTATTTAACTCTTTCTTGAAAGCATCCAGAGAATTGGCCTACACTGCCTTCTGAGGCAGAGCACTGCATAGATCCACAACTCGCTGGGTGAAAAAGTTTTTCCTCAACTCCGTTCTAAATGGCCGACTCCTTATTTTTAAACTGTGGCCTTTGGTTCTGCACTCCCCCATCATCGGCGACATGTTTCCCGCATCAAGCGTGTCCAATCCCTTAATAATCTTATATGTTTCAATCAAATCCCCTCTCATCCTTCTAATTTCCTGTGTATACAAGCCCAGTCACTCCAATCTTTCAACACCTGACAGTCCCGCAAACCCGGGTATCAACCTCGTGAACCTACGCTCCCTCAATAGCAAGAAAGTCCTTCCTCAAATTTCGAGACGAAAACTGAACACAATACTCTCGGTGTGTTCTCACCCGGGCCCTGGGCAACTGCAGAAGGATCTCTTTGCTCCTCTACTCAATTCCTCTTGGTATGAAGGCCAACATGCCATTAGCTTTCTTCACTCTCTGCTGTACCTGAATGCTTACTTTCAATGTCTGATAAACAAGGACACCTAGATCTCGATTTACTTCCCCTTTTCCTAACTTGACACCATACAGATAGTAATCTGCCTTCCTGTTCTTGCCATTAAAATGGATAACCTCATATTTATCCACGTTAAACTGCATCTGCCATGCATCTGCCCACTCAACCAACCTGTCCAAATCACCCTGCATTCTCCTAACATCCTCCTCATATTTCACACTGCCACCATGCTTTGTGTCATCTGCAAATTTGCTAATGCTACTTTTAATCCCTTCACCTGAATCATTAATGTTTATTGAATATAGCTGCGGTCCCAGTACCAAGCCTTGCGGTACCCCACTAGTCACCACCTGCCATTCCGAAAATGACTTGTTAATCCCTACTCTTTGTTTTCTGTCAGCCAACCAATTTTCTATCCATGTTTGTACTCAACCCCCAATACCATGTGCTCTAATTTTGTCCACTAATCTCCTATGGACCCTATCAAAGGCTTTCTGAAAGTTCAGGTACACAACCCTGTCCATTTTCATAGTTGCATCCTCGATAAATCTGCAGAAGATTAGTCTTTTGGGGTCAGACAATAGGTATGACGCCCACCACACCAACCCAAGACACACCACCAGATCGGAGACTGAAAAAGCCTCTCTCTCTCTCTCTCTCTCTCTCTCTCTCTCTCTCTCTCTCTCTCTCTCTCTCTCTCTCTCTCTCTCTCTCTCTCTCTCTCCTCTCTCTCTCTCTCTCTCTCCCTTTGTCTCTCTCCCCTCTCTCTGTCTCTCTCTGTATGTCTCTCTCTTTCTCCTTTGAGAATGGGGTTCAAGCGGTTTGTGGAGGGAGCTTCACCTTGTCTGACCCCGGGAATGTGTTATGGGACGGTATGGAGCAAGTTTCACTCTGTGCCTGACCCCAAGAGTGTGTGAGGGGGAGGGATCTTCCATCTGGGTCTGACCCTGTGGCTGTGTGATGGGACAATGTGCACCGAGTTTCACACTGTCTCTGACCCCAGTCTTGTTTGTTCGGACGGTTCAGTGGTTCTTGTCCGCTCTCCCTCCTCTCTCTCTCTCTCTCTCTCTCTCTCTCTCTCTCTCTCTCTCTCTCTCTCTCTCTCTCTCTCTCTCTCTCTCCCTCCCTCCCCACCCCTCTCTCTCTCTCTCTCTCTCTCTCTCTCTCTCTCTCTCTCTCTCTCTCTCTCACTCACTCGAGATTAGGAGCGGGGTAATGAGGGATGTTAACTCACTTTTCATGCTGGTCAACAGTTGGCGGATTAATTTGCTTTTGTGGACAGAGCTGTTGTAGTTGAGATTAGGGGGAATGAGGGATTTTACCTCACCTTTCCTGCTGGTCAACGTCGGCAGAATAATTTGCTTTCGGGGATAGAGCTGTTGTGGTTGAGGATGCACGCATTCCTGAGACAGGTGGCCTGGCAGAGGTCCCGAAGGGAATTCGCGATTGTCCTGGATTCAAGGGTCGAATACAACTCAAGGCCTTTTAGTCGATATTGGCACCTGGTCCTGTTCATCTCCCAAGATATTGTTCCCCAAGAGTCTGGTAGTCTCGTTCGGAAGTGATCAGAGAGAGGTGAAACTCTGTCAAAAAGAAAAGAGAAATTTACAAATGTTTCAGAGGGCTAGGTAATGTTAGATATCTAGAAGATTATAAGGCAAACTGTAAGGAGCGTAAGGGGGAAAATATGAGAGCCAGAAGTGGCCATGCAAAGTTTTGGTGGCAGGATTAAGGAAAACCCCTAGGCATTCTACAAGTACATGAGGAACAGGAGGATAAGACGTGAAAGAATAGGACGTATCAAGTGAGGCAGTGGAAAGGTGTGCATGTAACCGCAGGAAGTAGCAGAAGTACTTAATGAATACTTTGCTTCAGTATTCACTATGGAAAAGGATCTTGGTGATAGTAGTGACGACTTGCAGCAGACTGAATAGCTTGAGATTGTGGATATTAAGAAAAAGGATGTGCTAGAGCTGTTGGAAATCATCAGGTTGGATAAGTCGCCGGGACCGGATGAGATGTACCCAAGGCTACTCTGGGAAGTAAGGGAGGAGGTTACTGAGACTTTGGCGATGATCTTTGCGTCCGAGTCCATAGGACGCTCAAAGCAGCTGCGCAGGATGACTCTGTGGTTAAGAAGGCGCATGGTGTATTGGATTTAATTCATGGAACTGAATTTCGGTGCACAGAGGTAATGTTGCAGCTATATAGGACCCTGGCCAGACCGCGCCGAGTACTGCGCTCAGTTGTTGTTTCCTCACTGAAGAAAGGATATGGAAGCCATAGCAAGATTGCAGAGGAGATTTACAAAGATGTTGACTGGATTGGGGAGCATGCCCGATGAGAATAGGTTGAGTAAACTCGACCTTTTCTCCTTGGAGCGACGGATGGTCAGAGGTCACCTGATGGAGGTGTATAAGATGATGAGAGGCATTGATAGTGTGGATAATCAGAGGCTTTTTCCAGGGTTGAAATGTTTGCCACAAGAGGACACGGGTTTAAGGTGCTGGGGAGTAGGTACAGAGGAGATATCAGGGGTAAGTGTTAGACGCAGAGAGTGGTGAGAGTGTGGGATGGGCTGCCGCCAATGCTGGTGGAGGCGGATACAATATTCACTTTTAAGAGACTTTTGTATAGGTGCATGGAGCTTAGAAAAATAGAGAGCTATGTGCAAGCCTTGTAATTTCTAAGGTAGGGACATGTTGGGCGCAACTTTGTGGGCTGGGCATGTATTGTGTTGTAAGTTTTCTATGTTTCTATATTTCCACCCATAAAGCCTCACTTAGACAAGTTGTCTTGTCTGTTCTGACTGTGTTTTGTAGTTTACGTGTAAACCGTCTTCTATCTCTTCTGTAGAAATTTCACGTTCCTTGGAATAAACACAATGAATTTTCTGAAGCCCTCCCACCGGCACCGCAGCTTGAGCCACGTGCTGAACGATATGGTCTTCCTGTGTCTGGGCACACTGGGACGGGTGGTGGTCCTGTCCTTTAATTTAATAGCTAAATCCCTGACCTCACTCTGCAGAACCACCTCCCCGTACATACCGATTTCATTCCTACATATATGGACCAGGACGTCGAGCCGCTCACTCACCCACTTAAGAATCATAGAATCTTTTTGCAATTGCAGTTGAGCCTCTTTCTATTGCACTTAAGTCAACTACATTATTTCAAGTTGTTAGGAGAGGGGTCATAGAAAATTCCCATTGAAATCCTCTCAATTCACATCTGACCCTGTCGTGCTCTCCACCCTCAAAATGTGTAGTCAATTTCGCTGCCACTGTACGTTCACATCAGTTCAGTTTTGGGCCCCGTTCATAGAAACCATCTATTTCTTCCCTCCACACTCGATTCACTTTTTAGACAATGGGGTTTGAATGGTCTTATGTGCATTAAGGATTTGTGCACTGAAAATATATTTAATAGTTTTGATAACCTGTGCAGAACATATGGCCTTCCGCATAATCATTATTTTTTTAATACCTGCAGATTCTCCACGTTGCCAAGGAAAATGTTTCCTCTTTTCCTGATCTACCACCTGCTATGTTGTGGGACAAACTCACTCATAGCTTTAATAATAAAGGGTTGATCTCTGTACGATACTCGCAGCTGATGTCTTTGGGTGTTCAAAATCTAAAGCAAACTACGACTAGCTGGGAGGATGACCTTGGTGTAGATCTGGCTGAGGGATATTGGGCAAAAGCACTGAATAGGGTTCATTCCTCGTCATCATGTGCTAGACTCGCGCTCATACAATTTAAAGTTTTACACTGTACATTTAAGTAAAACCAGGCGTGCTGACATATATCCTGGGACAGACGCTGGCTGTGACAGGTGTTCCTTCTCTCCGGCTGGTTTAGTGCATGCATTTTGGTCTTGCCCTCGGCTTGATGGCTACCGGGCACTAGGTTTTAAAATTATCACTGAGGTTTTGTGGTTACACCGAGACCTTGCCCGCTTATAGCTGTATTTGTATTTGATGTTTTGGATTTAAATGCAAACCAGTCGGATATCATTTCACTTACATCGCTTTTGGTCCGTAGGAGAATCTTGCTGGTCTGGAAATCTGCCACTCCCCCATCTGCTGCTGCTTGGTTAGAGGACGTAACGTTTTATTCTGAAATTAGAAAAGATTAAATTCACTCTGAGGGCGTCGGTGAGCAAGTTCTATTCGAAATGGGGGCCCTTCTTGTCATATTTTGGGAGTCTTAAGGAATTACCTACTAGTTGAGGGCATTTGATTGTACTTGGGAAGTTGCTTCCCTTTTAACACGCATATGGTTTACCTCACAGGGTGTTTGATGAATTGTAATATGAGTGTATTCTGGATCATCTGAGATGTTGTAGATGTGTGTGGGACTTCGTCTTGAAGTAGTGTGGGGGTATGGCTGTGAAATGTCCGTACTTGTATTTGTGAAGTGTTGTATTGTAAATAAATTAGCTGTCATTGTATGTTCGTGGAGAGCGGGTGAGGGGAGGTTTGTTTAGGGGTAAGATACAAAAGCAAAATGGAGGAAAACGTAATCCATTATTATTCTGTACAGTGACCTTCCAAGAATAAAAAAATATATTACAAATAAAAAAAGAATCATAGAGTAGTAATGGTGTGCTGTGAAAAGAGGAAGGAAGGGGAGGAGAGTATGGCCACAGAAAGGTTGTTCAGATTCAGCCGTTGGAGCAGAACGTGTGAGGCGCCATTTTCTTGCTCCCTATCTCTGAATGGAGTCTGTTTAAACGCCGAAATCCACTGACCCATGGCCAGGAGTCACAGACAGAGTGAGAATCCCTCCATACAATCTCATCACACACTCCTGGAAACATACACTGAGTAACGCTCCTTCCGCAACGATCCATCACCCACCGCCGGGATCATACACAGAGTGCAACTCCCTCCATATTGTTTCAACACACACTCCGGGGTCACACACAGAGTGAAACTCCGTCCACACCGTCCAAAGGCGCAGTTCCGGGGTCGGATAACCAGCGAAACTCCCTAAATATTATCCCATCACTCTCCCGTACTCAGACATGTGAAGTACCTCCCGCACCACAGCAACACACCCTACTGGAGTCAGCAAAAGTGCGCAGCTCTCTCCCTCCTCCGGTCTCCCCACTCACCAATACCCAGCATTTCGGCTTTCCAGTAGTCTTGAATCGTGTGTGACTCTCGGGGATGGTGCGTGTGTGTGTGTGAGCGGACTGTGTGCTGCCGTTAGAGGAAGGAAGGGGAGGAGAGAGGAGGCCAGGGAAAGGGTGGTGAGTTTGCAGGCACTGATGCAAATGGTGTTCAACCACATGACCGGCCTGTGCATACAGAGTTGTGGAGAGATTCAGATCCTGGCGATCGATAGCCATGGTACGGGGGGAGGTGAAACACAAGCCGTCATCTCTCCCTCATACTCCGCACAATTGCCTGTAACACAGAGTAGGAGGAGAGTGGGGGTGGGCGACGTAGATGGTGGTGTTTAGCGGGTGGACTGGATCACGGAGATGGGGAGATGGGTACGTACGCGATGATGGAGACGGCGAAGTGTGCAGGAGAGGATGTGGGTCACGGAGACGGGGTTGCTTGCAGGCTAGTGATGGGTGACGGAGACGGGAGTGGTGTACTGCAGTCTGTATGACGGTGACTGGGAATAGTGTAGGAGTAGGTTAACGGATGGGGGAGCGGTTTTGGAGAGGGAGGGTGTTATGCATACGGGGAGGACTGTATTCGTGTTACAGGTCAGTGCCTGACTCTGTGTTGGTATATTTGAGTGGTGAGATCCTGCTGTGGTGCAGAGCCTGTCAGTGTGTCAGTGTCACGATGAGGGGCGTGTTAATGCCAGATGTGGGTTGCGGCCGAAACAATTTCAGTGTCCCATTGAAGGACATCTCCGTGTCACAGTGAGGGTTGTGTGCCTCGTTCATAGCTTATGCAAACGGTACTGTCCCACCTGCAATCAAGTCTCACTAATATATACCGTGTCAGGCTTAGAGGCGTTGACCCCTGACCTGAGCGCACCTGCCCTTCAAACAATACTTCCTGCATTGAAACGTACGCAGCTCAGAACATGAGTCCCAGCAGGCTCAACCTTTTGCTTCTTGACTTTTTCAGAAGTCTTGACAACAACTGTCCCAACAACCTCTCAACTATCTGTAATGGCGTTCTTATTTACATGTCCCTGCAACTCTAGTTTATACCACCACTCTCCCCTTCTAATGGCAAACATTACCGCTGGGATATTAGTTCGATTCCACTTCAGGTATAAACTGAGAAAATTGTTCATGGGAAAGGAAATGAAGGATCTGAGCAAGGTGGGGAAGGTGTGGCGCGGCCTCTGGGCAGGAGTCCGTGCTGCCCCCCAGTGTTCGCTCGCAGAATACAATCTGTTTTGTGAACAATTGTAGAATGCAGTGACATTAAAAATGCCCAAGCTGTCTCAAGCTGCATAAGTGTGTGTGTGTGTGTGTGTGTGCGTGCGTGCGTGCGTGCGTGCGTGTGTGTGTGTGTGTGTGTGTGTGTGTGTGTGTGTGTGTGTGTGTGTGTGTGTGTGTATGTGTGCGTGCGTGCGTGCGTGCGTGCGTGCGTGCGTGTGTGTGTGTGTGTGTGTGTGTGTGTGTGTGTGTGTGTGTGTGTGTGTGTGTGTGTGTGTGTGTGTGTGTGTTTCTAATTTTCTAATTTTGGACACACCTGCACACACATAAGTTTGGAGAACAGCGTCCCTTTTGCCTCCTATATACTGGTGACGATAACGAACGCATACCATCGAGGAATCTGGTTCTCGTCCACAGTATCTTTTTTCCGTCCCCTTAACAATGAGAACCCTATCTATAAAACTCACCAGATTTCACCTGCCTCCCTGCTGAGCCACAGAACCATACTCAGTGCCAGAGACCTGACCGGTGAGACTTGTCCCTGCTTGGTCATTTGCACCTCTCTTCTCCCATCCAGATGTATCCAAGGGGGTTATCTGTTATTGAGCGGGTTGGCCACAAGGGGTCACTGCACTGCCTCTGGCTGTTTAACCCCTTTCTCCTTCCAGTCTGTCACCCAGTTTCCTGTAACCTACACCCTGGGTGAAATTATCTCTCTATATGTTCTCACTGTCACCCCCTAGGCTTCCCGAATGATTCCCGAGTTCATCCAGTTCCAGTTCCAACCCTGTAACGCAGATCGTCACGGCGAGTTGCGTGCGTGTGTCACGGTTTGGAGTCGCTGAGCGTCCGGTCGGGGCTGTGTTCATGTCATGGTGAGGGGTGTGTAGGTGTCACAGTGACAGCTGTGTGGCTCGCTCACTGCCTATGCTGTTTGTGACGTTCTAGTACTCCGTGTTTAACAATCCATCGTCAAAATCCGTGATATAACCCACCCCATTGTCTGCCCACTCGATGAGTTGAAATCTGTCTTTTGCCCCTCTTGCAGAGCAGTGAACGTAAATCACCGAACAGAACAGACCCTTCGGCCCACAATATTGTGATATGCCAATGAGTAAATCACTTCTGACTGCACAACAACCATCTCCCTGCGTTCCCTGCACATTAACGTCCCTGTCAAAGAGGCACATGAACCCCTCTCTCCCTGAGTTTGTCAATGCATCTCATGCGACCAGTAAAGCCGCCCCTGGACTTTGAATGCTTCCTGCTTCATCACGACTAATACACCCGATACCGGGAATGTTGAGCGGACGCTCCTGCCAGCCCTGAAACGCCGTCTCACTAATGTCTACACTATCATAATTCCAGCCATTGACCCTTGCCCTGAGCTCATTGGTCTTTCCTACAATACTTCCTGCATTGAAACAGGGGCAGCTCAGAACATGACTCCCTGCAGGCTCAATCTTTGCCTTCCTCACTTTGTCGGTGGTCTTAACCACATCTGCGTCAGCAAACACTCCTCTATTTGTTTTGGCATTCTGTTTTTCATCCCCTGCATCTCTGATTCAATCCCCACCCCTCCTCCTCTTTAATGACAGAACTTCCCGCTGGAACATGAGTTCTAGTCCAGTCCAGGTGGAAACGGTGAGATTTGCTCGGTGCGGAGAAAATGAAGGGGCTGCGCCACGTGGGGGCGCTGTGGCGCGGCCTCCAAGCAGGTTTATGTGCCGCCCACTGGTGTTCGCTCGGCAGAAGACAGCCTCTGTGGGGTCGAATCCAGATTTCGGTCGCATTCTGTGGACCCCGGGCCTCAAGCTGCGTTGTGGCCTATTTTAAGCCTTATATATTAAAGCTTTTTTTTTGCACCTTGGTCCTGGAGTAACACTGTTTCGTCTGGCTGCATTTATGCCTATTCATGTAAGATTGAATGAAAATTCAACTGGGATTATATTGAAACTGGCCTCATACACTGGTCACACATTCCTTAGAAGAGAACCCAATGTTCCAACTATCAGAAGCCCTCATTCATACCTCGACACCTTAGCCACGCGTTAGTAGGTGTTGCCTTCCTATTTCTGGCCACATCAGCACATACCGAACTTCGCCTGCTCACCCTCCCACTTATATATTGCTGAGGACCCGCTCAGAGTGGTAGTGTCCCCGACACTCGGGAGGCAAAGCACCATCCAGTAATCCCTCTATCACACACAGAACGTCTTTTCTCATTCCCTAACAAATGATCCCCTCTCATCACACCTCTCCTCATCTCGCCCTCCCCCTTCCCTTCTGAACCACAGAGCCAAAACCAGTGCCAGAGACCTGACCTGAGATACTTCCCTCTACTTGGTCATTTCACCCCTCACCCCATCCAAAAGTATACAAGTTGGTAGACCTGTTATTGAGGGGGTTGGCCACAGGGGGCACTCTAACCTAGGTCTGGCTGTTTAACCCCTTTCATCATCCTGACTGTCACCCAGTTTCCTGTGATCTGTACATTAGGTCTAACTTCCTCCCAATATGTCCTCCCTATCATCCCCTCAGCTTCCCGAATGATCCCAAATTCATACAGTTCCAGTTCCAACCCCTTAACGCCGATTCTGAGAAGCTGCATCAGGATGAACTTATCACAGGTGAAGTCGTCAGAGACACTGAGGTCTCCCTGCCGTCCCACGTCCTGCAATAGGAGCATTCAACTCTCCTGCCAGGCATGGCCTACTGCTCTAATTGAATGAAACAATAAATACATTGAAAACAAATCCATCAACAGTTGGTCCTGTCTCCTGTGTTTTAGTCTTTGCTGATGAATCCACTTCCCTGATTGGTTCTGGTTCAAACAAACGTGAGGCGCTGTCACAACGACTCCGTCAGTCAGACTCAGAGCGAAACAGCCACATTAAACCTCTCTTCCCCTGTGTTTGTCAATGCATCTGATGTGACAGTTAAAGCCGCCCATCTCCCTTGAATTCTTTCCACCTCAATCAAAATCCGGAATGTTGAGCTAACTGATCTGCCCGCCCTGCAACCAGCTTCCACTAATGACTGCAATATCATAATTCCAGTCGCTGGCCCCGACCCTGAGCTCATCTGCCTTTCGTACAATACTTCCTGCATTGAAACGTACGCAACTCAGAATATGAGTCCCAGCAGACTCAACATTTTGCTTCCTGACTTTGTCAGAGGAATTACCAACATCTGTCCCAACAACCACTCCACTAACTGTTATGCCAGCCCGGTTTTCATTCCCCTGAAACTGTAGTTTAATCCGCACCATTCCCCCTTTTTAATGCAACCCCCCCCCCCCCCCACTGAGGTGTTATGTCCACTGCAGTTCAGGTGTAAACTGAGAAGTTACTCGCTTGGAGAGAAAATGAGGTTCTGTGCAACGTCGGGCGGTGTGCTGCCCCCTAGTGTTCGCCGAATGCCAGGAGCTCCAACTGAGCTCCTGCAGAGCAGTGAATTTAAATCACCGAACAGAACAAACACTTCGACCCACAATGCTGTGATATACCAATAGAGTAAATCACTTCTGACTGCACAACAACCTACTCCAGTTCAGGTGTAAACTGAGAGGTTACTCGCTTGGAGAGAAAATGAAGTGGCTGTGTAACGTGGAGCGGAGTGCACCGTCCTCCAGACGGGAGTATGTGCGCCCCCTAGTGTTCGCCGAGTGCGAAGAGCTCCAACTGGATGCACTTCTCACAGGTGACGTCGTCAGTATGACTGGATTCTCTCTTCCGTCCCATGGCCTGCAATGAAAACATTCAACTCTCTTGCCAGACATCCCTACTGCTCTAACTGTGCAATTATAAAGAAGCAAACTATAGATTAACTGGCAAAAAACAATCAACGTCATAATTTCTTGCACTTGCTTAATGAATCGGCTTCATCGCTTGCTCGCTGTTCAAACAAACAAACAAACAAATAAATAAAAGAACCTCGTGGCACTGCTTTCTAATTGTTTCTCATTGAAATCTGTCCTAATGCCAGAATTTTATGAGTAGGTGACTCCGACAGTCATACACTGAACAACGCTCCCTCCAGTACATCACATCAAACACTCCTGGGGTCAGAGACGGAGTGTAGCTTTCTCCACACTGTCCCACCGCCCTGATTAAACCTCCTCCATCAGTGTCTCGTCACTCTTTCCCTGTTAGTGGCATAGAGTGAAACTTCTTTTTCCTCGTCCCATCACACACTCGCGATTTAGATATTATGTGTAGCTTCCCTCTGCCCAGTCATTTTGAGAAGACTAGAATGTAAAACCAGTGCTAAACCGTAAGAGTTCCGTCTCCAGTACGACTGCTTGTGATGTCGTCTTTGGTTTGGGTTGGTGCCGTCTTTTTCATTTCGAATCTGAGTCTGAATTGATTCCAGACCTGACTCTGCATTTGGGTTCAACACCATCCACAGCTGTCTCGGTTCAGAAGTGATCACAGCTTTAGGAGTTTGAGGGGATGTGCTCTCTCAGTGAAGATGAGGAAAATTCTATGGATGTTCGGTGGGGAACTTTCTGACTAGCCGCATCGCCGCCTGGTGTGGATGCTGCAACGCACAGAATAGTAACGGGCTACAGAGGGTTCCAGCCTCAGCCGCCACTCTGACGGTCACACCCCTCCCCACCATCGCGGATATTGTCAAGAGGCGATGCCCCGAGAAGGCGGCATCCATCACTGAGTACTCTCCCCACTCGGGAGAAGCTCTCTGCTCGTTACTACCATCAGGGAGGAGTCGCAGGAGCCTGAACACAGAAACACAACGATTCAGGAACATCTTCTCACCCCGCGCCATCAGGTCTCTGAACGCACAAGCACACACTCGACATTTTTGCGGTGTTTATTAATGTTTGTAATTTACATTAACTGTACAGCTTTTTTTGCAGTTCTGATGCAGCAGAAGAACACATTCCAAGCCGTCTAAATTTCAGATAAAAAAATAAAAATCAAATAGCGATTCTGCTTAAAAATATTCGATAAGACAGGACACTTGTCACGCTGGTCTTCACCGGTCAGGGCGCTGAGCACAGGAGTCGGGAAATCACGCTGCAGTGGTACAAGACGTCGGTGAGGCTTTCTGCTTTAGAATAAACGCCACTGACCTGGAAAGAGTGTGCAGGGAGTTCTACGGGGATATTGCAGGAAATCGAGGGTTATGTACAGAGGGAGGGAAGTTTGTGACTTTATTCCCTGGATCAGTGTTGCAAACTTACAGAGGTGCATAAACCCAAGAGCGGCACAGACAGAGGGAATGAGCACAGACTTTCACCCAAGGTTGGGTTATCGAGAAGCAGATGACACAGGATTGTGGTGAGAGCGGGTGGAAAGGAAAAAGAGAGAAAGAGAGATCATGGAGACGGAGGATTCAGAGAGAATGGAGAGGGTGGGGGGAGAGAGGGGTAGAGAGGTAGCAGAGAGTGAGAGAGTTGGCTGAGAGAGAGGAGAAAGAGCGGGCAGAGAAAGGGCGAGGCAATAGAGGGTGGAGAAGAACGGGACGGATTGGAAATGGCCACAAAGCAGGGGGTCAGTGGGGACAGAGATTCGTCGGTGCGTAGTGGGGAGAATGGGGACGCCTCAGCAGTTGGAGAATGGGACAGAGAGGGCGAGGAGGTAGTTTGAGAGGATGGAGTGTTGATAGTGACGAAGAGACAATGGGGAAATAGAGGGGTAGGCACTGGATTCAGATCGGCTGCACTGTCACAGACGGCACAGGATTATGGGGAGAGTGGGTGGAAAGGAGAGAGAGAAATATCGGGGAGATGCAGGGTTTAGAGTGAACGGTGAGGGAAGAGAGTGGTGTAGAGAGGCGTACGGAAGTGGGAGAGAGGTGAAAGAGGTAAGTCGAGGGAGCAGAAGAAAGCGGGCGGAGGAAGTACGAGGTAATAATAAGATAGGTAGAGAGAGCGGGACGGGGGAATGGAGGGAAAGAAGGGGTTGGACGGGGAGAGAGGTTTGTCGGTGTGTGGTGGGGAGAATATGGTTGCGATAAGAGGAGGAATTGGAGTAGGAGGGAGGGGCAGAGAGGTTGTGCGGGGAACCTGAAAGGATCGGGGAGTGAGAGTGAAGGGGAGACTGGAGTTAGTCATTTGATTCACGTCACCTCCACTGGCTGTTGACAGAGACCCTGGATCTTTTCAGGAATATCTGGCAACAACGACTTCTCGCAGATGAAATGCTGATCACGATCGCAAGGAGAAGTCCTTTTGACTGCAGTCGGATCACACTGCCAGCAGTAGGGCGTCCCCGAAAACCCCTTGTACAGGAGACGGAAGCTCGCATTCCTATACAAGAGGATTAAACAATTTCAACAGAGACAAAACAGCTCTAGCAGAGAACCCGAGCCGAGACCGTCCCCAAGCTAATCCCAGGAAATCGCTCTCTCCTAACAGCCTGTGTCAGTCCCCAAACGCCTCCCACTCAAACGCTCTCCCCCACGGCCCGGTGCCGGTACCCAGACTGATACCACGGTTCCAATGTCTCCCCACAATCCTGTGTCAGCCCCCAACTAATTGCACTGACCCAATGTCTCCCCACAACCCCGAAACCCCAGACTAATCCTACCGAACCGCTGCCTCACCACAGTCCTCTGTCAGTGCCCATACGAATCGAACAGGTCCACCTTCTCCACTCTGATCTGTTTCAGTCCCCGAACAAACCCCACTGTCTCAGCGTCTAATCCCGCTGCCCAGCTCTTTTCCCTCAGATGTATGTCATTCAGCAAACGAATCCCACTGTTGCTCCCTCTCCTGACAGCCCGGCGAATATCTCCAATATAACCCCACTGCACCGCGCTGTCCTAACCCACATGCGCCAGTACCAGAATATTCTCTGTCACTGATCTCTCCCCACTGCCCCCCGGCAGTTTCCGAAGTATTCCCACTGCCCTGTCCTTCCCCGTCAGACATGTGTCGGCCCCAAAATCCTCCTATTGTACCACCCTATCCCCTACCCACATACAAACAAATCCCAATACCCCTCACTTTTTCCACAAAACTACTTCAGACCGTAAACGAATTCCATTTTCTCCCGTCAGGACTATATCAATACCCAACTCTCACCTGACAGATCAGTCCAAATCTCACCTGCTTTCGCATTTCCCAATCCAGTACAAACGGTATCCGTACATGAGGCTGAGGGATACAAAGTTCTGGGAAATTTAAATTTACTGTATTAATGCCAAAAATCCAAAACTATCATACGGAGCTTCTCTCAGTTGATTACAACAGGAATCTCTTCCGGGACTCTGTTAAGGGAGCTTCAGAGTGTGCCAGACCCCAGGAGTGTGTGATGGGACGGTGGGCAGGGAGTTTCACTCTGTTCGACCCCGGGAGTGTGTGATGGGACGGCGTGGAGGGAGATTCACTCTGTGTCTGACCACGGGAGTGTGTGATGGGACGATGTGGAGGGAGATTCACTCTGTGTCTGACCCCGGGTGTGTGTGATGGGACGGTGTGGAGGGAGATTCACTCTGTGTCTGACCCCGTGTGTGTGTGATAAGACGATGCAGAGGGAGATTCCCTATGTGGCTGACCCTGGGAGTGTGTGATGGGACGGTGGGGAGGGAGATTCACTCTGTGTCTGACCCCGGGGGTGTGTGATGGGACGGTGTGGAGGGAAATTCACTCTGTTTCTGACCCCGGGAGTGTGTGATGGGATGGTGGGGAGGGAGATTCACTCTGTGTCTGACCCCGGGGGTGTATGATGATTCCTGTGTTACTGTGGGATCTTCCCGTACTGTGACACATACCGCTTCTTCCCTTGAATTGATTTCCAGCAGCCTTGAATCACTGTTTGAACATTCTTGAATCGCTTTGTATAAAGATGTTTCAAACGTGGAAACGTAATAGCACTGGTCTTTATTTGTGACCCAATTCTCGGAACAGTTTTGCTCTGGAAATCAAGAACAAGGAACAGTGAGACACAGACTGAAACTCGCTGCACACTTTTCCATCACACAGAGAGTGAATTTCACGTCATGCGGTCCCATCACGTTCACCTGAGGTCAGGCGCAAAGAGAATTTCCCCGCCCCCAACATCGTCCCTTCGCACATTAACAGGATCAGGCACAGTGAATATCCCTCCACACCATCCATCACATACTCCCGGAGGAAAATACCTCAGCACACACGTCAAATAGACACAGATATAGAACATAGATTAGTACAGCACATAACAGGCCCTTCGGCCCACCATGTTGTACGACTCTTAAACCGTGCCTCCCATATATCCCCCAACTTAAATTGCTCCACATACCTTTCTTCTAGTGACTTAAATTTCACTAGTGTTTATGCCTCCACCACTGACTCAGGCAGTGCATTCCACGCACCAACCACTCTCTGAGTAAAAAACCTTCCTCTTATATCACAACCCCCATGAACTTCCCTCCCCTTATTTTAAAGTCATGTCCTCTTTTATTGGGCAGTAGTGCCCTGGGGAAGAGATGCTAGCTGTCCACTCTCTCTATTCCTCTTAATATCTTGTACATTTCTATCATGACTCCTCTCATCCTCCTTCTTTCAGCAAACAGTAAAGCCCTAGCTGCCGTAATCTCTGTTCATAGCGCATACTCTCTAAACCAGACAGCATCCTGGTAAATCTCCTCTGAAGACTTTCCAATGCTTTCACATCATTCCTATAGTCAAGCGACCAGACTGGATACAGTATTCCAAGTGTGGCCTAACCAGGGTTTTATAGAGTTGCATCATTCCCTCGTGACTCTAAAAACACTACCCCTTCAATTATGAAAGCCAACAACCCATAAGCATTCTTAAATACTCTATCCACCTGTGAGGGAACTTTCAGGGATATGTGGACATGTAAACCCAGACCTCTCTGTTCCTCCACACTACCAAGTATCCTGCCATTTATTTTGTACTCTGCCATGGTGTTTGTCCTTCCAAAGTGTACCACCTCACACTTCTACGGGTTGAACACCTTCTGCACATTCCTGCTTCCTATCAATGTCTCTCTGCAATCTTCAACAATCCTCTACACTATCCACAACACCATCAACCATTGTGTCGTCTGCAAACTTGCCAACCCACCTTTCTGCCCCCACATCCAGGTCGTTATTAAAAATCACGAACAGTAGGGGTCCCAGAACCGATTCTCTTGGAACACCACTAGTCACAACTTCCAAGCGGAAAATACTCCCTCCGTCACGGCACACAGCTTTCTGCAGGCAAGCCAAACCTCCTGGAATCACATGCCTTCTGACTTCCTGAATAAGTCTATCGTGTGGAAACTTATCAAATGCTTACTAAAATCCATATAGATCACATCCACTGCACTACCCTCATCTATATGCCTGGTCACCTCCTCAAATAACTCTACAGGTTTCCTAGACACGATCTGCCCTTCACAAAGCCATGCTGACTTACCCTGATCAGACTATGATTCTCCAAATTCCTGTAGATCCTATCTCTAAGAATCCTTTCCAACATCTTTCCCACCGCAGACGTAAGGCCTATAATTACCTGGACTATACCCACTACATTTTTTGAACAAGGGGGCAGCATTCGCCTCCCTCCAATCCACCGGTGCCATTCCAGTGGCCAACGAGGACAGAACGATCCGAGCCAGTCTCAGCAATCTCTTCCCTTGCCTCGTGGAGCTGCCCTGGGACTATTCTGTCAGCCCCGGGGATTTATCCGTCCTATTGTACTTCAACAACTCCAGCACCTCCTCTCCCTTAATTCCAGCAATACTCCTGAGCTTCAACCTCGCTCATATTGTCCTCACTGTCATTAGGTTCCCTCTCATTCGTGAATACCGAAGAAAAGTATTCAGTGAGGAACTTGTTCATTTCCACAACTACCAGGCACAACTTCCCACCTTTATCTCTATTCAGTCCTACCTTCACACCTGTCAACCTTTTGTTCTTCACATAATTGAAGAATGACTTGGGGCTTTCCCTTACCGTACTCGCCAAGGCCTTCTCATGCCCCCTTCTTGCTCTTCTCAGCCCCTTCTTAAGCTCATTTCTTGCTACCCTATATTCCTCACTAGCCCCATCTGATCCTTGCTTCCTAAACCCCATGTATGCTGCCTTCTTCCACCTGACTAGATTTTCCACCTCACTTATTACCCATGATTACTTCAGACCACCATTCTTTATCTTCTTCACGGGGACAAATTTATCCCTAAAATCCTGCAAGAGATCCCTAAACACCAAACACACATCCATATTACATTTCCCTGCAAATACGTCATCCCAATCCCCACCCGCAAGTTCAAGCTTTACAGCCTTATGTTTTTGACCTTCCCCATTTAGAAATTTCCCGTCCTCTCTGATTCTATCATTCCCCATGATACTGCTAAAGGCCAGGGAGTGTTGGTCACTGTCCCCTGGATGCTCACCCATTAAGATCAGTGGCCTGAAACGATTGGTTTCCTAATACTAGATCCAATATGGCATCCCCCCCTAGTCGGCCTATCAACATACTGTGACAGAAATCCGTCCTGGACGCACTTATCAAACTCTGCAACATCTAAACCATTGGAACTAATCAGGTGCCAATCAATATTAGGGAAGTGAAATTTATCCACGATAACAACACTGTTATTTTTACACCTTTCCTAAATATGCCACCCAGTCTGGTCCTCGATGCCTCTGCCGCTACAAGATGTCGATAGAATACCCCCAGTAGAGTAACTGCTCACTTCCTGCTCCTGACATCCACCCACTCTGACTCAAAGGAGGATCCTGCCGCATTAACCACCCTTTCTGTAGCCGTAGTTTTATTCCAGACCATTAACGCCACCCCTTCTCCCCCTTTCCCCCCTCTATCCCTTTTAAACCACTGAATTCCAGGAATATTGAGAATCCAATCCTGCCCAAGTGCCAGCCGTCTTTGTAATCGCCACTACATCGCAATTCCATGTACGTATCCAAGCTCTCAGTTCATCTCCTTCGTTCCTGTCACTTCTGGCATTGAAGAGACGCACTTTAGCCCTTCTACCTTAATATCTTTACACCCTTCATTCTGCTTCTCTGTCCTCAAAGCCTCTTTATATGTTAAATCTGGCTTTGCTCCATGCACGAGCAGTTCTCTCATTACCTTTATCCTCTTCCACCTCACTATTTGCTCTATCACTCTGTTTTCGCTCCCCCTGCAAATCTAGTTTAAATCCACCGCAGCAGCGCTAGCAAACCTTCCCGCAAGGGTTTTAGTCCCCTTATAGTTCAGGAGCAACCCGTCCCATCGTAACAGGCCCCAACTTCCCTGGAACAAGACCCAATTGACCAAGAACATGAAGCCCTCCTTCCTGCACCAACTCCTTAGCCACGTATTTAGCTGCATTGTCTTCCTATTTCTAGCCTCACTGGCACGTGGCACTGTTAGCAATCCTGAAATCCTGGAGTCCCGTCATTCAATTTTGCCCCAAACTCCGTAAACACTCTGTGCAGAACCTCCTCCTTCTTCCCATCGACGTCATTGATCCCTACATGGTCCACGGCATCTGAGTGCTCACCTTCCCTCTTGAAAATGCTGAGAACTCGTTCGGAGACATCACGGTCCCTGGCACCAGGGAGGCAACAGACCATCCGGGATTCTCAATCTCTCCCACAGAACCTCTTATCTGCCCCCTAACTATTGAATCCCCTATCTCTACTGCTCTCCTCTTTTCGCTCCTTCCTTTCTGAGCTCGGGGTCTTGTTTCGTTCCAGAGACGTAACCAATGCAACTGGTCCCTAGCAGGTTGTCCTCACCAACAGTTTCCAAAACGGTGTACTTATTGTTGATGGGAACGGCCACTGGGATGTTCTGCGGTCGCCCAGCAACCTGTCATTTGACGCTTAGGGGTGACTATCTCCCCAGAAACTCCTGTCTATTTCTGCCCCTGCTTCACGAATGACCCGAAGTTGATCCAGCTCCAGCTCCAGATCCCTAACTCAGGTTGTCAGTAGCTGCAGCTGGATGCACCTTTTACAGGTGTAGTCATCAGGGACAATTTGGCTCGCCCTGACTTCCCACGTCCTTCAAACGGAGAACTCGACTGCCCTACCTGCTGCCTTCATTACCTATTTCTAAGCGAATTAGATTAAAGTAGCTTAGCAAGCCTTACCTCATTGGGAGCAAGCTCGTCCTCGGTCTCTGCTCGCCGAAGCCTCTCGAGCCAAACCCTTCCTACTCTGTCACTCACTACTCAATTGCCCGCTCCGTTAATCTGTTCGTTTTTTAAACCCTCTCGCTGCTTCAGAGGCCGACTTTCACGCGCTTGCGTAGTCGGGCCCCATCCAAACTGCCGAAGAAATGACATCCGCCCTCTCAATCTGCTCGCTTTTTAAACTCTCCCGTTCTCTCAGAGGAAGAGTGATTCTCCCTCTACAGCTTCTCAACACGCCACACAGCAAAATGTCAGACACAGAAGAGCTGCCTCCACACGGTCCCATCACACATTCACGTGTTCAACACAGTATGAACCTCTCTGCTTACGTCCCATCACACAGTCCGGGGGTTAGACACAGAGTGAATCTCCCTCCACGCAGCCCATCACACACTCCCGATGTCAAGCACAGAGTGACGCTTCCTCTCTCCATGCTTGTCCTGTGATGAGGAGCGGGTGAAAGAGGGGGATGATGCCTCACCTCTTCTGCTGGTCAACCATTCACAGATTTGAGCTTTGGTTTCGTTGACAGATCTGTACTTCGTTTCCATCTCAGTGAACTTGTGACGGATCTGTGACACTGAGAGAGATGGTGAAGGATGTTTAGCCTTTACGTGAGTCAGCATCACGCTACCGAACCGTTCACAGAGAGTGTTGTGTTGGTGTCACGGTGAAGGGTGACACAGTGTAGCATATCCTTTGGGCACAGTGAGAGGCGTCGGTGCCACCTTGGGGGGAAAATCAATGTCCCAGTGAAGGTTTTGTTGGTACTATGGGTGTCTGCGTCAGTATCGTGCGGGGCATGTCCGAGTTGCTGTGAGGGACTTGTCGGTGTCACTCTGGTAGGAGTTTCTGTGCCCCGGCGGGAGGTGTACCGGGTCACAATGACGTGTCACGGTGTCCTGGCGTGGGGTGTGCTGGTCGCAAAGAGAATGTTATGTCAGTGCCACGGTGAGAGACATGTCACGGTGTGTGTGAGAGTGACACGCTGAGGTGTGTATCGGTGTAACGGAGAGTTCTATGTCCATGTCATTGAGTCATTCTGAATTTATGTGTCGGTATCTGTTAAGAGATTTACCGGTGTCAGGGTGAGGTGAGGGTAATTACCTCAGTGAGCGGTACATCGGTTTTATGTTGAGGAGTGATACTGTCGCGGTAAGGGGTGTTACAATGACGTGTGAGTCTTTGTCACGATGCGGTGCAGAGCGGATCACGTCACGGTGTGCGGTACCTCAGTGTCACGGTGTACGGTACCTCAGTGTCACGGTGATGAGCGTGTCGGTGTCACTGTGAGGTGTGTTTCGGTGTCGCCTTGAGGAGTTGATCAGTAACACGGTCAGGGTCCTGTCGATGTTACAGACACGTGTGTGTCACGGCGATGGTCGTGTCAGTGTCGCGGTCAGGAGTGCATCTGCGTCTTGTTGAAGGTCGTGACCGTGCTACGGTAACAGCATTGTTGATGTGATGGTGAATGGCGTGTCTGTGTCAGCATGAGTCTTGATTATGTTACGGCATAGGCCGTGTTTTATCACGGTTTGTGGTATGTCCGTGTTATGGAACATAGAATAGTACAGCACAGTTCTGGCCCTTCGTCTCGCAATGTTGTGCCGACCCCTTAAACTCTGCCTCCCATATAAACCACCAAATCAAATTCCTCCATATAACTGTCTAGTAGTCTCTTAAATTTCACTAGTGAATCTGCCTCCACCTCTGACTCAGGCAGTGCATTCCACGCACCAACTACTCTCTGAGTAAAAACCCTACCGCTAATATCCCCCTTGAACATCCCACCCCTTACCTTAAAGCCATGTCCTCTTGTATTGATCAGTGGTGCCCTGGGGAAGAGGAGCTGACTGTCCAATTTAGCTGTTCCTCTTCATATCTTGCATACATTTAGCATACCTACTCTCATCCTCCTTTTCTCCAAAGAGTAAAGCCCTATCTCCCTTAATCTCTGTTCATAATGCTTACTCTCTAAACCAGGCAGCATTCTGGTAAATCTCCTCTGTACCCTTTCCAATGCTTCCACATCCTTCCTATAGTGAAGGGACCAGAACTGGACACAGTACTCCAAGTGTGGCCGAACCATAGTTTTATGGAGCTGCATCATTACCTCGCGACTCTTAAATTCTATCCCTCGACTTATGAAAGCTGACAACCATAAGCGTTCTTAACTACCCTATCTACCTGTGAGGCAATTTTCAGGGATCTCTTCCACACTACCAAGTATCTTGCCATTTACTTTGAACTCTGTCTTGGAGCTTGTCCTTCCAAAATGTACCATCTCACACTTAAGCGGTTTGAACTCCATCTGCCACTTTTCAGCTCACTTCTGCATAGTGTCTAAGTCTCTCTGCAATCTTCGAAAATACTTAACACGATCCACTAGACCACCAACCTTTGTGTCGTCTCCAAACTTGCCAACCTACCCTTCTACCACCACATCCATGTCGTTAATAGAATCACGAAAAGCAGAGGTACCAGAACCGATCCTTGCGGAACACCACAAGTCACGGCACTCCAATCCGAATGTACCCCGAAATCCGAATGTACTCCCTCCACCACGACACTCTGCTTTCTGCAGGCAAGCCAATTCTGAATCCTCATCTATATGCCTGGTCACCTCCTCAGAGAATTCTATCAGGCTTGTTAGACACGATCTGCCTTTCACAAAGACATGCCGACTGTCCCTGTTCAGACCATGATTCTCTAAATGGCCATAGATTCTATAACTAAGAATATTTTCCAGCAACTTTCCCACCACGGACGTAAGGCTCACTGGTCTCTAATTACCTGGACCATCCCTCCTACCTTATTTGAACAAGAGGACAACATTAACCGCCCTCCAATACTCCAATAACAGTCCCGTGGACAGCGAGGACATAACGATCCTAACCAGAGGCTCAGCAACCTCTTCCCTCCCTTCGTGAATCACCCTGGGGAATATTCCGTCAGGCCCCTGATATATATCCGTCCTAATGTATTTTAAAAACTCCAACACCTCCTTTCCCTTAAAATCATCATACTCCAGAAAATCAAACTCCGTTATATTGTCCTCACCGTCATCAATTCCCTCTCAGTGGTGAATACCGAAGGTAAGTATTCATTGAAGACCTCGCCAACTTCCACAGTCTCCAAGCACATCTTCCCATCTTTATCTCTAATCTACATTCACTCCTGTCATAATTTTGTTTTTCACATAATTGAAGAATGCCTTGGGGTTTTCCTTTACCCTTCTCCCAAGGCCTTCTCTTGCTCCCTTCTTTCTGTCCACAGCCCCTTCTTCATCACTTTTATTGCTACCCTATGTTCCTCAATAGACCCACTTGATCCTTGCTTCCTAAACCTCATGTATGCTGCCTTCTTCCATCGGTGTTACGGTAAGGAGGTCTCGGTTTCACTGTTGTGTTTTACAATCTCAATATATTCCACTCTCGTTATTTATGGTCTGACTCCATCCTGAGACCGTTCCACTCACCATAGAACGAGAGACTGGCCACAGTCACGATGAAGGCGGACGTAACTAGGCAGAGTAGGTACGGTCTATTTCCGATCTTTACTTTCGACTCCCGTTCTTGCGCAGCTGTGGATAGACCATGCGATCATAAGATCACAATAAATATTTATTAAGACAAAATGAGCTACTTAATCATTATTTTACTTCAGTATCTTAGTGATTGTAGTGATGACTTGCAGCAGACTGAAAAGCTTGTGCATGAAGATATTATGAAAGAGGATGTAATGGAGCTTTTGGAAAGCATCGATCTTCATAAGCCGCCGGTACCGGACGAAATATACCCCCAGGCTACTGTGGGAGACGAGGGAAGAGATTGTTGAGGCTCTGGCGATGATATTTGCATCATGAATGGAAACGTGGGAAGGTCCGCAGGATTGGAGGGTTGAGTATGTTGTTCCTTTATTCAAGAAAGTGAGAGGAGATTGCCCAGGAAATTATTGACCAGTAAGTCTTTCCTCAGAAATTGGTAAGTTGATGGAGAAGATCTTGAGAGGCAGGATTTATGAACATTTGGAGAGGTTTAATATGTTTAAGAGTTGTCAGCATGGCTTTGTAATGGACAGAACGTGCCTTACGAGAATGATTGAATTTTTCTGGAGATGTGACTAAAGGAAGAAGAAGGTGATGAAGGAAGAACAGTAAATGTAGTGTATATGGATTTCAGCAAAACATTTGATACGGTACCCCATGCAAGGCTTACTGAGAAACTAAGGAGGAATGGGATCCAAGGGGATATTGATTTGTGGATCCACAACTGGCTTGCCCACAGAAGGCAATGAGTGGTTGTAGACGGGTCATATTCTGCACAGAAGTCAGTCACTAGTGGAGTGCATCAGGGATCTGTTCTTGGATCCTTATTCTTCGTGACTTTAATAAATGAAATGAATGAAGATTTGGAGAAATGATGCAGAAAAAAGAATGGAATGGAAATGAATGCTGTATGCCTCGATTAAAGGCTATTGACCCACTTTGGCAACGTGCTGGAGATTTAATGTGTTGATTCCACAGTCACCATATACACAGTAAATTGATACAGCCCTATCCTCCCCCTTAACCTTTACCTTTATTCTTTCAATGATGCTTTTTTATATTAGAACATTCCACGCAACTGCAGATCACAGAAGTCTGTGCGTAAGTAGACAGCGTAAGGGACAAAAATACTACAGTAAATATTATAAGTTCACGATGCAAGATATTTCCAGATAAAAAAGAAACTATTTTGAATACAGCATGCATCACTGACAGTTTACAGCAATAGCTGCTGACAGATTTTATAGTCCTGGATGTATCTGTGGTTAACTATAGGTTAAACACATGAAAGTAAACCAGCTTGACCTAAAGTGAAATCCCGAACAAGATTCTCACTTGCCAGGTGTCTGACTTTGTTCCATGCACCAAAAATGCCTTTTTGGAAAACAACTTCCAGGTTTGTGGCAATGAAGTCAATCACAACAGATGAAACAACATTTTAAAGCCCATTGGCAATTTTCACAGTCTGTGTCCGCATACTTCTAACGTTACGCACAAAACAATCTGGGGGATCTCAAAATATCAGGCAGCATCTCTGATGCGAAATTAGCCGATGACGTTTCACGTCAATGCACTTCATAGGTGCTGTTGGACCTGTTGAGTTCTCCTACATATTATGTGTGTTGCTCAAGATTTCCAGCACATCTAGAATCTCTTGTGTTTCTGTGAAGACAACTCATTTCCTTTCTCTTTCCTCCTTCATAATAATGATTCATAACTTCAAAAGATTAAATTTGTATTACTGTTCCATGAAATGTACACAATTTAATTCATTGAACAGTGGCCAAATTTTATTTCACTGAATTGGAGAGTTATTTTCTTTCTGAGTAACCTCAGTCTTTTTACACGTGATTCTCTCAGAGAGATCAGAACAGTAAACCTAGGAAGAGGCAACTCAAGCACAACTCATCTGGGAGTCTGGCTGACTCCAACTATCTTTCAGTGCTGAACGCTAACATGGGTGATGATAACTCAATGAAATGCATATTATTGCACATGCAAAGCATTATGAGAACAGTATCATACAGAATTGCTGTGGTCAATGTGGGTTTCATAGCCAAAGCAATAGATTATTATTTATGAAACCACTGATGGATGTACTACAGGAAAGGTACCCCTCTATACCAGAACAATGTGCACCATTTAGTATGAACAGAATTTTTTGAGGACTAAAGTTGGGCAGGTCAAATATATGGTCTATGCATGAACAAATGACATAGAAATGAAAAGGTTAAGGCCCTGCAACAAAAGGCACTAAAGGTTAGTTTGTGAGTCCTGATGCAGGACCTTGACCCTGATTCATACATCATCTTTTTGGCTCCAAAGATGCTGCTGGGCCCATTGAGTTCTTCCAACACTTGCTGTTTCTCCAGATTACAACATTAGCAATCTTGTTAAAATGTAAAAATGCCAACATACACATGCTAACGATTAAGTGACACAACTGTGTCTCTTTAATACTCCGCCTTTGAATCTCTCAAAGGGAAGGAAATTGCTATCTACAAAATATTCAATGAAAGCTGAATGAAGGGACAAAAGGAACAAGTAACAACATAGACCCCAGAAATGAATGATGTCAGCGGATGGATTTGACATCTTCAATCAATGGGAGCAGATCTGTTTGAAGAGAAGAAATAGATAACAAAGAAGTAGTTACGCTCCCAGAACACTGAAGGACATGGAGGAGCAAAACTGCAAGTGAAACTACAAACTTGCCTGTGAACAGGAGATGCTCAATAATATTTGGAAGGAAATTTGATCATCCTGATATAGACTAAGGATTACGTCACGTCAAGATGACAGAGGGAGGAGTGACTCCCTCCCTCTGAAATGTGCGCATCAGAGCCTTCTTTGATAAATATGTTTTCGCTTGAACAGGAAGGGTGTTACTGTATAGAGGTTTTGGGAGTAAGGGCGGGTGAAGCATGCTCCAGTGTACCAGCAGCCATTTGGAGAGCAATAATCCTAATGTAGAATATTTTAGAATAGATGTGGGAAAGGATGATAAACAGTCAAGTATGAAAACACCTAACCCGAAGGGGGCGAAGTACAATGAATTGTAAAGGGATTTGGATTCAAGGCATGTAAAAACAGTAAAATAATCTCAACAAAGGATGGCCTCTTTGATGACGAAACTTAAGTGTCTAGAAATTCATCTTCTAAAGACGTCAGACTGCCCATTCTGTAATCGACTCCATTACGTCAGTCAATCAGACCTTAACATATGTGTCAGCAAAGGTGATGACACGAGAAAAAATCAGAATCAGAATCAAAATCAGAAACAGGTTTATTATCACTGGCCTGTAAAGTGACATTTGTTAACTTAGCAGCAGCAGTTCAATGCAATTCATAGTCCAGCAGAGAAAAAAAATAACAGTAAAAAATAAAAATAAATAAACAAGTAAATCAATTACATATATTGAATAGATTGTAAAAAGTGCAAACACTGAAATACAGTATATTAAAAAAGCGAGGTAGTATCCAAAGATTCAACATGCATTTAGGAATTGGATGGCAGAGGGGAAGAAGCTGTTCCTGAACCACTACAGCGAGTTAAACTTTGAGGTCAAGAATACATCTGATCGGAATAGTGGGCTGTTCAAATGTCTCAAAACAGCGGGGTAGAACCTGCCTTTGAGCCTTCGCATCTTCCTACGATAGCAGGTGATGGGGTGTAAGAGAATTATCCAGGCTGGCTGTCTGCTTTAGTGGGGAAGTGTAGAACGAGTCCGTGGAGGTGCGGCTGATACCCCGGATATGCTGAGATTTGTTCAATACTCTCTGCACTTCCCTCCGGTCACCGAGGGAGTAGTTCCCCTCCTAGGCCGAGTTGTATCGTGATTGGATGCTTTCGGTGATGCATCAGCAAAGATGGGCGGGTTTCCACAGGAACATGCCAAGCTGACAGAGGAGCCAAGAAGGTCTGACGTGGACAGAGCAGTGGGCACTAGAACACAGGAACACTGGATCACTACGGCACAGTACAGGACCTTCAGCCCTCGATATTGTGCCAACCCATATATTCCTTTAAAAAACGTACTGAATCCACACCACCACATAACCCTCCAATTTCCTTTCATCCATGTGCCAGTCCAAGAGTTTCTTAAGTACCCCTAATGTTTTAGACTCCACCACCGTCTCTGGCAAGTGATTCCAGGCACTCACAAGTCTCTGTATAAAAAACTTACCCCTGATGTCTCCCCTAAATTTCACACTCTTAACTTTGTACATATGCCCTCTGGGGTTTTCTATTGGTGCCCTGGGAAACAGGTACTTGCTATCCACCCTACCTATGCCTCTCATAATCTTGTAGACCTCTATCAAGTCCCCTCTTATCCTTCTACGCTCCAAAGAGAAAGTTCCCAGCTCTGCTAATCATGCCTCATAAGGCTTGTTTTCCAATCCAGGCAACACCCTGGTAAATCTCCTCTGTACCGTCTCCATAGCTTCCATATGCTTCATATAACTAGGTGACCGGAACTGAACACAATACTCTAAAGCGGTCTCACCAGAGATTTGTAGTGTTGCAACATGACCTCTCTACTCTGAACTCAATCCCCCTATTAATGAAGCCGAGCATCCCATAGGAAGGATGTGGGAGCTATGAAGAGGGTGTAGAGGAGATTTGCCAGGATGTTGCCTGGATTGGAGAACAAGTCATATGAAGCAAGGTTAGCAGAGCTGGGACTGTTCTATTTGCAGCGTAGAAGAATAAGAAGGGACATGATAGAAGTCTACAAGATTATGAGAGGCATATATAGGGTGGATAGTCAGTACCTGTTTCCCAGGGCAACAACAGCAAACACAAGAGGGCATATGTTAAAAAACTAAGGTAGGGAAGTTTAGGGGAGACATCAGGGGTATGTCTTTTACACAAAGAGTTGTGAGTGCCTGGAATGACTTGCCAGGGATCGTGATGGAGGCTGAAACATTATGGGTAGTTCAGAGCCTCTTGGACAGGCACATGGATAAAAGCAAAATGGAGGGTTATGGGGTAGTGTGGGTTTAGTACTTCTGAACTACCCTATCAACCTTTGCAGCGACCTTGAGGGATGTACGGGTTTGAACCCGAAGGTGCCTTTGTTTATTCACATTCTTAATTAACTGGCCATTAATCCTGTACTCAGTCTTCTGGTTTGTCCTTCCAAAGTGCATCACCACACACTTGTCCGGATTGAACTCCATCTGCCACTTTTCTGCCTAACTCTGCAGCCTGTCTATATTATCTTGTAACCTTCGACAAACTGCAGCTCCATCCACAACTCCGCTAATATTCGTGGCTTCCACAAACTTACCCACCTATCCTTCCGCCTATTCATCAAGGTCATTTATAAAATTTACAAAGAGCAGGGGTCCCAGGACAGATCCTTCTGGTACTCCAACTAGTCAATGACCTCCATGCAGAAACTTTCCTTCTACAACTACCCTCTGCTTTCTTCCTGTAAGCCAATGTTTTATCCAAACAGCCAAAGTTCCACTGATCCCATGCCTCATTCCTTTCAGGATGAGTCTCTCGTGGGGACCTTGTCAAATGCCTTACTAAATATGTGTAGACCACATCTACCGCCCTACGAGCATCGATTGTCTTCGTTACTTCTTCAAAAAGCTCAGTTAGGCTCGTGAGGCAGGGCCTGCCCTTCACAAGGAAACACGTGACCAGCAGCAGAAACTCCCTTTTAACTGGTGATATATTTTCTGTTCTCTGACCGTGCATGGAAGGTCAGGGTGAGTTAGCCGGTGTGGACACAAGGTGTTTAGTGTATGAATTCACGTACATCGTAAATTAGACAATAAAGATACTCGTCTGTAAATACGTCTCTGATAATTATTGCGAGGGGTGACATTTGTAACACATTGAACTAGAAAAAGTACAGATGGAGATTTATGAAAATATTGCCGGATCACGATTGAGGGAGTGACAGCAAGAGGTCAGGAAGGTTGGGACTACATTACTTGGAGTGCACCTGTGACCTTTCAGATGTATTTAAAGCCACGAGGTTGCAGAGACAGAGTGAACACGCAGAGTCATTTTCTATTATCTTGGAGAATCGGGGACCAGAGCTCTCAGGTCTAAGTTGAGAGGAGAAACATGCAAACACATCCAATTGGGGAGCCGATTAACAACCTTCTGTTACCCAGATTGTGGTCAGTCCATGGCACAAACGGCCAGAGGAAGTGGTCGAGGCAGATGCATTAGAAACTTGGACACTCGGGAGAATGACAAGTGACCTCTTCAGAATGGCGCCGCTACTGTGAACTCTGACCTGTTTGTGCAGTGACTCGCATCTCGCCGGGTCCCGAGGCAATGGGAGGATCCTCACCCTCATCGATGAGGGGTTCGACTTTCCCAATATTCAGCTCTGAGTAGGTGGAAATCAGACTGTCTGGGGAAGAAAGTGAGAGAATGAGAGAGAGAGAAACAGAAGGAGGAGAGACCGGTAAAGAATGGGGGAGGGGTGAGGACAGAGGGACAAGAAAACAAGAGTGCGGAAAGAGAGGGCTGAGAGGTAGGGATTGGAACTGAGAGAGAGGTGGAAGTGAGGGGGAAAAGCCGAGGAGACAGAGCAGGAGAGTGAGGATGAAAAGGATAAATGGACTGAGGAATGAGTGACTGGAGCGATGGACGAGAAAATGGGAGTGAATGGAGGCAAGAAAGGGGAAAGATAGAGAGAGGGACGGAGTAAAGGGAGCGGGATTATGCCTGAAGAGGAGTGAGATTGGTGAGAGGGATAGCGAAAAAGAAGGTGAGTGTGGGGATTGGGAGGAGAAATTTAGAAGGCAGAGGGGTGCAAGACAAAGGGAGCGAGAGAGAAAATAAGGGAGGTTAAAGAGTGAATGTTATGTGAGAGAGAGAGGCGGGGTGAATACAGAGGCAAAAAAGGTGTATAGGGGGAGTAGATCGGAAAATTAGGGGACAGCGAGAGGGGATGAACGGGGACAGAGACGGAGTTAGGAGTGAGCGGAAGTGAACTAACGATGTGAGGGGAGTGACGGAAAGAGTGCGCGAGGACAGCGAGAGCGGTAGAAAGGGGGAGTGTGAGAGAGGGAGCAGAGAGTGTGGGGAAGGGGAAAGTGGGGAAAGAGAAACAGATAGAGGGGAAATGACAACGGACAGAGCGGGATGCGTAGAAGGGGTGAGATGTGGAAAAGACAGAGAGAAGGGTTGGGGAATGGGTGAGAGCGTGAGAGGAAGGGTGAGAGAAAGGATATAGTGGGCCAGAGAGAAAGAAAAGAGGATGAGAGAGATCAGCGTGTGAGATATGTGGGAGAAAGAGGGATGCAGGAGAAAGAGAGTAGGGAGGGGGATGAGAGAGATGCCTCTTGCCGCACTCCTCCTTCCTCGCCACTCCTCCCAAGGTATTTCCTGCTCACCCGTCATGCCACAGCACTCCCTGCTCTCGCACCCCGCCCTCCCCCCACCACACAATCCCTACTCAGTGTCCCCAGATTAAAACCCTCTCACTGTACTGCCACCACACAAAAACCTCATGGCATTCTCTGCACTGACCCCACCCAAAGCAACTCCACATCCTGTTCCTCAGCCCTCCCTCTATACTGCCCCGCCTGTTGCTCTGCCTCCACCCCGACCCTTCCCAGAGCGCTCCTTCCTCACCGACCACCCCAGAGAGCTCGTATCTCATCCAGTCTCTCACGCATTGCTCTGACCTGTTGTCTCACAGGGATCAATTAGGATTAACAGTGCGCTTGCCACGAAATTTCTCGACAGGAATAGACACATCAGCTGAGCAGAGTCAAACCATCAAAGTGAAACAAACCTCCATTCGTCCGGACCCGGGGAACAGAGAGGGTCTTGAAATGAAGTTCCACATACGATACATCAGGTTTAGCTAGGGATAGAATAGTGAGAGTCAGAAACAGGGCGAGGCTCCCTCCACACCGTCCCAACACACAATTCGGGGGTCACACACAGAGTGAATCTACCTCCACACCATCCAATCACACACTCCCGGGGTCAGACACAGAGTGAATCTCCCTCCACACCGTCCCGTCACACACTCCCGGGGTCAGACACAGAGTGATTCTCCCTCCAAACCGGCCCATCACACACTCTCGGGGTCAGACACAGTCTGAATCTCCCTCCACAACCCCGCATCACACTCTCCCCAGGTTAGAAAGAGATTGAAACTCTCTCCCTCTGTCTCTGCCCCACTTACCTCTCGATGGAGACGGTGAGGTGGGTTTTACGAGCTGCATATTCGTGTATGTTTCGCTGTCATCCATCCTGTCGCGGATCCTCTGCATCTCTGAGCTCAGAGAGGTGATGTAACCGTTGTCAGAGGAAGCCCGTGTTGACAAGCGGATCAGACCGACTCATACAAACACCAGATGGGCTGCTGATACAGAGAGGACCCGAGAGCAGGGGGAGGAAGTGCTGGAGGAGAAATAGATTGAGGGTGTGAGAGGAGGGTTGTCTGGAGCGATGGGTGTGGCGGGGTGGGGGGAGTAGTGAGAGTGCGGAGAAACAGAGGGCAAGGTTCGGGTTTGACGGAGAGAGAATCGTGAGTGACAGGGGTCAGAAAAGGGTATCACTGAAAGAAGGGGAGAGCGAGAACTGCAAGAGAATGTAGAGAGAGGGGTAGAAATAGAGAGGGTGGATTGTTGGATGAAATCATTTCGGCTTCTCTCTCGAGCTCTCTCTTTTTTTCTTCTATTCCTTCTCTCGGGCGGATATGTTGCATTTACTGTCCGAGTGGTTTACAACCAACACCCCATCGCCTACTGCAACATTCTGTTTATTCAGGCCCTCTGTGCTCTAGAAACCACGGCCCCGGGACAAACTAGAAACACCCACCGAAGTAACCGAGCCACCGAGACTAGCAACAGATTGTCCTTTTCAGACCGTGTAGAACTTAACAAAGAATGCATATAATTAGATATTGAAGTTTACAGGAAACTAACACACGCTGCGAAGTGTCTGACATTTGACTCTTTTCACCCATTGGAACATAAGCTGGGGGCTTGTCAGTATTTCAGAGAAGTATTGAAAGCGTGCGGTTACACTGACTGGGCCGGCATACAGACAGGAAAAAATAAAAATAAAAATAGCAGTGGCGTAGGCGCAGCAGACCGAGTTCAAAAGCTCTCTCAAAAACTCTCCATCACCTTCTGTCTATCATTTTCTCTCCCTGCGTTCCTCACACTCCCTCACTATCCCCCGATTTCTCTCCCATGAGTGCCTCTAACCTGCTTCAATTTCGCTCCTCTCTCATGCTCTCTCCTTTTTCCTCGACTCCCTCTCTTTCTTCTACCTTTCTATCTCACTGCCCTCCCCACTAAGCCTTCTCTTTCTGTCTCCGCACCCTCTTTACCCCAGCTTGTCTCTTCCCATTCTCTCCTGCTCACAGTGAAAGTTCACCGGACTGAAAAGTGACCGGGCCGTCTGTACCGTTCCAGTGAAAGGATCCGCTCACTGGACAGTGGGGATTAGTTAGATCCTCCACAGTAAATAAGAGGGGAGGCGAAACGAAATGGGCGTGAGGGTAATGGGGGTGAGGGTAGTGGATGGATGAGAGAGAGAGAAAGAGAGAGAGAGAGAGAGAGAGAGAGAGAGAGAGAGAGAGAGAGAGAGAGAGAGAGAGAGAGAGAGAGAGAGAGAGAGAGAGAGAGAGAGAGAGAGAGAGAGAGAGAGAGAGAGAGAGAGAGAGAGAGAGAGAGGGAGAGAGAGACTAGACAGATAAGTATGCGCTGGGACTGTGTTTTGATATCTTGACTCTGTGTCTGATCCCGGAAATGTGTTTTGGAAGAGTGTGTTAGGATCTTCTCTGTATGTCGGACAACAGGACTATTTGATGGGAGAGTGCATAAGGAGCTTCTCTCTGTCTCTACCCCGCCAAGTCTGTGTGATCAGTCGGTTAGGAGGGATCTTCTCTTTACAATAGCGCCATGAATGTTTGATGGGCCGGTGTGAAAGGATGGGGGCGAAGCAACATTGTTCTAACTCTGTTTCAAAGCATCTTGAAATAAATTCAAAAGAGCAAGAGTGATGTGTGACATATCCATACCTGAGTGCAGCACCCTCCACTCCATCCCATCCCGTATATCGGGGATCAGAGACATTGAGAAGCTACGACAAAACAGTCCCATCACACATTCCCGGGGTCAGGCACAGAGTTAATCTCCCTCCACACAGTCCCATCACACTCTCTCGGGGTCAGACACAGAGTGAATCTCCAAACACACATTCCCATCACACACTCTCGGCTCAGTCACAAATTGAATCTCCCTCCACACCATCCCATCACACACTCCCGGGGTCAGACACAGAGTGAATCTCCAAACACACCGTTCCATCACACTCTCTCGGGCTCAGTCACAAATTGAAGATCACTCCACACCATCACATCACACACTCCCGGGGTCAGACACAGAGTGAATCTCCAAACACACCGTCCCATCACACAGTCTCGGGGTCAGAAACAGAGTGAATATCCCTCAAAACCGTCCCATCACACACTCCCGGAGTCAGACACAGAGTGAATCTCCCTCCACACAGTCCCATCACACACTCTCGGGGTCAGACACAGAGTGAATCTCCAAACACACCATCCCATCACACACTCTCGGGGTCAGACACAGAGTGAATCTCCAAACACACCATCCCATCACACACTTCCGGGGTCAGACACAGAGTGAATCTCCCTCCACACCGTCCCATCACACAGTCCCGGGGTCAGACACAGAGTAAATCTCCCTCCACACCGTCCCATCACACACTCACGGGGTCAGACACAGAGTGAATCTCCAAACACACCATCCCATCACACTCACTCGGGGTCAGTCACAAATTGAATCTCCCTCCACACCATCCCATCACACACTCCCGGGGTCAGACACAGAGTGAATCTCCCTCCGCACCGTCCCATCACACACACCCGGGGCAGACACAGAATAAATCTCCCTCCATACTGTCCCATCACACACTCCCGGGGTAAGACACAGAGTGAATCTCCCTCCACACCGTCTCATCACACACTCCCGGGGTAAGACACCGTGTGAATCTCTCTCCACACCATCCAATCACACACTCCCGGGATAGGACATAGAGTGAATCTCCCTCCTCACCGTCCTATCACACACTCCGGGGTCAGACACAGAGTGAATCTCCCTACACACCATCACTTCACCGACTCCCGGGGTCAGACACAGAGTGAATCTCCCTCTACACCGTCCAATCACACACTCCTGGGGTCAGACACAGAGTGAAACTCCCGCCACACCGTCCCATCTCACTCTCCCGAGGTCAGACACAGAGTGAATCTCCAAACACACCGTCCCATCAGACACTCACGGGGTCAGACACAGAGTGAATCTCCCTCCGCACCATCCCATCAGACTCTCCCGAGGTCAGACGCAGAGTGAATCTCCAAACACACCGTCCCATTACACACTCCCGGGGCAGACACAGAGTGAATCTCCCTCCACCCCGTCCCATCACACAGTCCCGGGGTCAGACACAGAGTGAATCTCCCTCCACACCATCCCATCACACACTCCCGGCGTCAGGCACAGTGTGAATCTCCCTCCACACCGTCCCATCACACACTCCCGGGGTCACACACAGAGTGAATCTCCCTCCACACCGTCCAATCACACACTCCGGGGGTCAGGCACAGTGTGAATCTCCCTCCACACCGTCCCATTACACACTAGTAGGTTCAGACCCGGAGTGAAGCTCTCCTGCGCACGGTCCCACCACCCTCCCCGGGATTGGAAACAGTGAAGCTCCGTCCACTGAGTCCCAGCGCACAGTCCAGGGGTCAGACACAGAGTTTATCCAACGCTTCACAGTACAATAACTCCCTGCCTCTCACCCGTTAGCAGTTTTCCAGCGTTTTGTACAGTGTGAACAGTCTTCAACAGTGTGTCTGTCTCACCGGTAATAAGTGTGTGCGACCAGAGGCAGAACATTGTATGGACGGGGAGCTGAGGGAGGACTGTGAAGGGGTGGTGAGTTTGCAGTCACTGGGAGAAAGGGGTGAGAAATCACACGACCGGCCGGTACACACAGAGACGTACACAGAGATGTTTGGAGGGAACTTGATTCTGTGTCTGACCCAGGGAGTGTTTGATGGGACCGTGTGGAGGTTTCCTCTCTGTGTGTCTGACCCCCGTATTATGAAATGGGATGGTGTGGAGTGAGCTTCACTCTGGTGTGGATATATCACACATTTTCTTCCTCTTCTGAATTTATTTCAAGACACTTTGAAACAGAATTACAAACGTTTGTAGCACAATGGTATGCCTTCTCCCAATCGTCTGCTCTTCAAGTTAGTAGCAATAAACAATGAATCTGTCTCCAAACCGTCCATTACATCCGCGGGTAGTCAGACACAGATTGGTAATCCTTTTACACGTGCCCATCACACATTCCAGGCGTCAGGTGTAAAGTGAAGATCCCTCCGAACCGTCCGGTCACACAGACTCGGCGTGTTAGAGACACAGTGAAGCTCCTTATGCACTCTCCTATCAAATAGTCCTGTTGTCAGACATACAGAGAAGATCCTAACACCCTCTCCCAAAGCACATTCCCGGGATCAGACACAGTCATATTCCATAACATAGTCCCAGCACATACAAACTGCGTTCGACTGAGAGAAACTGAGAACAGAGAGATCGATACCGAGTGCAGAATTAACACCAAATGTGTGGTGGGACCTTGAGGAGGGAGATTCTCCCTGCGTCTTATCCCGGGAGTATGTGATGAGACAATGTGGAGGGAGGTACATAGAACCATAGAACACTACAGCACAGTACAGGCCCTTCAGCCCTCCATGTTATTCCGACCCATCTAATCCTTAAAAAAAGTACTAAACCTATAATGAGGTGACCAGAATTGAGCACAATCCTCTAAGTGCGGTTTCACCAGAGATTTGTAGAGCTGCAACATGTCCTCTTAACTCTTGAACACAAGCCCCCTATTAATGAAGCCCAGCATCCCAAAGGAAGGATGTAGAAGCTATGGAGAGGGTGCAGAGGAGACTTACCAGGATGTTGCCTATAACAAGTCATATGAAGCGAGGTTAGCAGAGCTGGGACTTTTCTATTTGAAGCGTAGAAGAATGAGAGGGGACTTGATAGAGGTCTGCAAGATTATGAGAGGCATATATAGGGTGGATAGTCAGTACCTGTTTCCCAGGGCAACAACAGCAAACACAAGAGGGCATATGTAAAAAAAAACTAGGGTAGGGAAGTTTAGGGGAGACATCAGGAGTAAGTTATTTACACAAAGAGTTGTGAGTTCCTGGAATGACTTGCCAGGGATGGTGATGGATGCTGAAACATTATGGGTGGTTAAGAACCTCTTGGACAGGCACATGGATAAAAGAGAAATGGAGGGTTATGGAGTAGTATGGGTTTAGTACTTCTTAACTGTCCTATCAACCTTTGCAGCGACCTTGAGGGATGTACGGATTTGAACCCGAAGGTGCCTTTGTTCATCCACATTCTTAATTAACTGACCATTAATCCTGTACTCAGTCTTCTGGTTTGTCCTTCCAAAGAGCATCACCTCACACTTGTCCGGATTGAACTCCATCTGCTATTTTTCTGCCCAAGTCTGCAGATATCTATATCCTCTTGTAACTTTCGACAACCTGCAGCTCCATCCACAACACCTTCAACCTTCATGTCATCCGCAAACTTACTCACCCATCTTTTCACCTCTACATCCAGGTCATTTATAAAAATCACTAATAGCTGGGGTCCCAGGACAGATCCCTGCGGCACTCCACTAGTCATGGACCTCCAGGCAGAATACTTTCCTTCCACAACTACACTCTGCTTTCTTCCTTTAAGCCATTTAAAAAAAAATCCAAACAGCCAAGTTTCGACTTATCCTATGTTTCACGACTTTTTGGAATGGTTTCCCGTGAGGGACCTTGCCAAGCGACATCTTGTGTTTTTGGGATTGTGTGATGGAACGTCTTGCAGGGAGTTTCACTCTGTGACTGACCCTGGGAGTACGTGATTGGTTTTTGTGGAGGAGATTCATTCTGTGTCTGACCCCGCGAGGTCATGATGGGGCGGTCTGCAGGGAGCTACTCTGTGTGTCTGACCCCCAAAGTATGTGATGGGATGGACTGGAGGGAGCTTCACGCTTCTGTGGATATATCAAAAAAATACCTTTCCCTCTTTTGAGTTTATTTCCTGACGCTTTCAGACAGAGTTGCAACAATGCTGCTTCGTCTTATCGTCTATTCTGGAAAACAGGAGCAATGAACAGTGAATCTCTCTCCACACCGTCCATTACATCCGCCTGTACTCATACACAGAATGGGGATCCTTTCACACATGCCAATCACACATTACAGGCGTCAGGTGTAAAGTGAATATCTCTCCGAACCGTCCGGGTTCGGCGGCTAGAGACAGAGTGAAGCTCCTAATGCACTATTCAATCAAATTATCCTGTTGGCAGACATACAAAGAGGTTTCCAACACACTCTCCCAAAACACATTCCGGGGTCAGACACAGAGTGAGTCTCTCTCTTCACTCCCTCTCTCCCTCTCAGCAATCACCAGTTTTTAGCGTTCCTGTAGACTCCAACAGTGTGTCTGTCTCAAAGATAATACGTTTTTGTGAGACCAGAGATAGAACAGAGGAGGTGGGGGGAGTGGAAAGAGGGCTGTGGACAGTTGGTGAGTTTCCAGTCACTGGGAGGAAATGGTGTGAAACCACACGACCGGCCTGTACACACAGAGGCGCAGAAAAGCTGAGAAGCGAGAAATCGATATCCGGTGGAAATGAGCAGAAATAACTCCAACGTTGTCAAGGAGTTGACCATGTGTCTGACACCGAGAGTTTGTGATGGGACGGTACAGAACTCAGAATGGAAAGCAATACCGCACATTACAGGCCCTTCAGCCCACAATGTTGTCCCGACCGTTATACCCTGCTCCCATATAAAACCCCACCTTAACTTCCCCCATATAGCTGTCTAGTAGTCTGTTAAATTTCACGAGAGTATTTGTCTCCACCACAAACACAGGCAGTGCATTCCACGCACCAACCACGCTCTGAGTATAAAACCTTCCTCTAATATCCCCCTTGAACTTTGTTCCCTTTACATTAAACCCATGTCCTCTTGTATTGAGCAGTAGTGACCTGGGCGCTGGCTGTCCACTCTATCTTTTCCTCTTAAGATCTTGTACACCTCTAAACAGGTCCCCTCTCATCCTATTTCTGTCCAGAGAGTAAAGCCCTAGCTCCCTTCATCTCTGCTCATAATGCACACTCTCTAAACCAGGCAGCATCCTGGTAACGCTCCTCTGTTCCCTTTCCAATGATTCCACATTCTTCCTATAGTGAGGCGACCAGAACTGGACACAGTACTCCAAGTGTGGGCTAACCTGTGTTTTACAGAGCTGCATCAATAAGCCGCGACTCTTAAACTCTATCCCTCGGCTTATGAAACTAACACTTCATTGGTTGCCTTAACTACACTATCTAACCGTGTGGCAACTTTCAGGTTTCTGTGGACATGTACCCCGAGATCCCTCTGCTCCTCCACACTTCCATGTATCCTGCCATTTACTTTCTACTCTGCCTTGGAGTACGTCCTTCCAAAGTGTCCCACCTCACACTTCTCCGGGTTGAACTCCATCTGTCACTTCTCAGCCCCCTTCTGCATCCTATCAATGTGTCTCTGCAATCTTCGGGATTTTTCTACACTGTCTAAAAAAACACCAACCTTTGTGTCGTCTGCAAACTTGCCAACCAGCCCTTCTACCCCAACATTAGGTCGTTAATAAAACCACGAAATGTAGAGGACCAGAACGGACACCTGCGGGACACCACTCGTCACAGCCTTCCAGTCCGTCTGTACACATGCTCCACAACACACTGCTTTCTGCAGCCAAGCCAATTCAGAATTTACCTCGAAAAACCTATCGCATGCCTTCTGACTTTCAGAATTAGCCTATCTTGTAGAACCTTGTAAAATGCCTTACTAAAATCCATGCAGATTTTACATCCACTGCGCTGCCTTCATCTATATGCCTGGTCACCTCCTTAAGGAACGTTATCAGCCATGTTAGACACGACCTGCCCTTCGCAAAGCTATGCTGACTGTCCCTGATCAGACCCTGATTCTCTAAAGGCCCACAGATCAAATACCTAAGAGTCCTTTCCATCAGTTTTCCCACCACAGACGTCAGGCTCACAGGCCTATAGTTACCCAGACTATCCCTACTAACGTTTTTCAAGAAGGGGGACATTCGCCTCCCTCCAATCTTCCGGTACCACACCAGTGGACAACAAGGACATGAAGATCCTAGGCAGAGGCTCAGCAATCTCTCCCCTCGCCTCGTGGAGCAGCTTAGGAGATATTCCGTCAGGCCCCGTGGACTTATCCGTCCTAATGTATTTAATTCTTCTTGAATAAGCCTACCGTGTGGAACCTTGTTACATGCCTTTCTAAAATACATGTTGTTCACATCCGCTGCACTACCCTGATCTATATGCCTGGTCAACTCCTCAAAGAACTCTATCAGGCTTGGTGGACACGACCTGCCCTTCACAAGTCTATGCTGACTGTCCCTGATCAGACCATGATTCTCGAAATGCTCACAGATCCAATCTCTAAGAAGCTTTTCAAACAGCTTTCCCACCGCAGACGTAAGGCTCACTGGTCCATAATTACCCGGACTATCCCTACTAACCTATTTGAAAAAGGGTACAACATTAGCCTCCCACCAATCCTCCGGTACGATTCCGGGGACAACGAGGACATAAAGATCCTAGCCAGAGGCTCAGGAATATTTTCCTCGCCTCGTGGAGCAGCTTGCGGAACATTCCGTGAGGCCCCGGGGAATTATCAACACTAAAGTATTTTAACAACTCCGACGCCTACTCTCCCTTAATATCAACGTGATCCCGAACATCAACCTCACTCATATTGTCCTCAACGTAATCAAGTTCCCTCACCTTGGTGAATACCGAGGACTTGTAATTATTGAGGACCTAGCTCAATTCCACAGCCTCCTGGCACATCTTCCCACCTTTGTCTCTAACAGGTCCTATCTTCACTCTTCTCATCCTTTTGTTCTTGAAATAATTGAAGAATTCTTTGGCGTTTTCCATTACCCTTCTCGCCAAGGCCTTCTCATACCCTCTTTTTGCTCTCCTCAGTTCCTTCCGAAGCTCATTTCTTCCTACCCAATATTCCTCAATAGACCCATCTGAACCTTGCTACATAAACCTCGTGTATGCGGCCTACTTCCACCTGACTAGATTCTCTTTCGCACTTTTCACCATCGTGACTTCATTCTACCATTCTTAGTCTTCTTCACTGGAACAAATTTAACCCTAACATCCTGCAAGAGATCCCTAAACATCGAACAAACATAGTTCATCTCTCTGCAAAAACATCATCCCAATTCACACAACGGATGTTCTAAACTTATAGTCTCATAATCTGTCGTTCCCCACTTAAAAAAAAATCTCTGCCCTCTCTGTTTTTACCTTTTTCCATGTGGCAAATGGAGGCAGTTAAACTCTCTGTCTGATACCGGTAGTGTGTTATGGTACGGCGTGGAAGGAGATTCACCTTCTGTCTGACCCAGGGAGTGTGTGCTGAAACGGTGTGAAAGGATCTTCACCATGTGTTTGACCCCGGGAATATGTGATCAGACAATAAGGAGAGAGGTCCAATGTTTGTATGGACACGGGAGTGTGTAATGGGAGGCTTTAGAGGGAGCTTCACTGTGTGCCTGACCATGGGAGTGTGTGATCGGACGGTGTGGCGGGAGATTCACTCTGTGTCTGACACCGGGAGTTTGTGATGGGACAGTGTGGAGGGAGATGCACTCTGTGTCTGACACCTGGAGTGTGTGATGGGACTGTGTGGAGGGAGATTCACTCTGTGTCTGACACCGGGAGTGTGTGACGGGACGGTGGGGAGGGAGATTCACTCTGTGCCTGACACGGGGAGAGTGTGATGGGACGGTTTGGAGGGAGATTCATTCTGTGTCTGACGCCGGGTGTAAGTGATGTGACGGTGTGTAGGGAGATTCACTCTGCGTCTGACCCCGGGAGTGTGTGATGGGACGTTATGGAGCGAGAGTCACACTGTGTCTGATCCCGGGAGTGTGTGATGGGATGGGTTGGAGGGAGCTTCAGTCTGGAGTTTATGTATCTTCTCTGTGGCTCACACATACCTCTTCAACTTTTGAATGTATTTCAAGACGCTTGGAAAGAAAGTTAAAACAATACTGTCTCGTCCAATCGCCTTTTCTGGAAAATAGGACTCACTCCACACCGTCCATTACATCAGGCGGTTGTTAGACACATAATGGGGATCAATCACACATTCCCGGCGTCAGCTGTAAAGGGCAGATCACACAGATCACCCGATCACACAGACTGCGATTTAGACACAGAGTGAATCTCCCTCCACACCGTCCAATCACACACTCCCGGGGTCAGACACAGAGTGAATCTCCCTCCACACCGTCCCATCACACACTCGCGGGGTCAGACACAGAATGAATCTCCCTCCACACTGTCCCATCACACACTCACGGGGTCAGACACAGAGTGAATCTCCCTCCACACCGTCACATCGCACATTCCCGGGGTCAGACACAGAGTGAATCTCCCTCCACACCGTCGCAACACACACTCGCGGGGTGAGACCCAGAGTGAAGATCCCTCCACACCATCCCATCACACACTCGCGGGGTCAGACACAGAATGAATCTCCCTCCACACTGTCCCATCACACACTCACGGGGTCAGACACAGAGTGAATCTCCCTCCACACCGTCACATCGCACATTCCCGGGGTCAGACACAGAGTGAATCTCCCTCCACACCGTCGCAACACACACTCGCGGGGTGAGACCCAGAGTGAAGCTCCCTCCACACCATCCCATCACACACTTGCGGGCTCAGAAACGTAGTGACGCTCCCCTACTCACGGTCCCATCACACACTCCCGGGGTCAGACACAGAGAGAATCTGCCGCCTCACAGTCCGCTAACACAGTAACGGATTCAGAAAGATAGCGAATCTCCCTCTGCACTCCCTCTCTCCCTCTCACCAATCACCAGCACCTCAGCATTCCTGTAGTCTATAACAGTGTGTCTGTCTCAGAGATAATAAGTATGTGTGAGACCAGAGGTAGGACAGAGGTGGGATGGGGAGGGGAGAGAAGTCTGTGGACAGGTGGAGGGTTTGTAATCACTAGGGGGAAATGGTGTGAAAACACAGGAACGGCCTGTATGCACAGAGACTTAGAGAAGCAGGCAAGCGAGAAATCGATATCCGGTGGAAATGAGAAAAAATAGCACCAACGGTGTGCAATGAGAGTGACCATGTGTCTGACCCCGGGAGTGTGTGATGGAACGGTGTGGAGGGAGATTCACACTGTCTGACCCCGGGAGTGTGTGACTGGACGGTGTGGAGGCAGATTCATTCTGTGTCTGACCCCGTAGCTGTGTGATGGGACTGTGTGCAGGGAGATTCACTCTGTGTCTGACATCGGGAGTGTGTATTAGGACGGTGCGGAGGGAGATTCACTCTGTGTCTGACCCCGGGAGTGTGTGATGGGACGGTGTGGAGGGAGATTCACTCTGTGTCTGACCCCGGGAGTGTATGATGGGACAGGGTGGAGGGGAATTCACTTTGTGTCTGAACCCGGGTGTGTGTGATTGGACGATGAGGACGAAGATTCACTCTGTGTCTGACAACGGGAGTGTGTGATGGGACGGTGTGGAGGGAGATTCACTCTGTGTCTGACCCCGGGAGTGTCTGATGGGACGGTGTGGAGGGAGATTCACTCTTGTGTCTGACCCCGGGAGTGTGTGATGGGACGGTGTGGAGGGAGATTCACTCTTGTGTCTGACCCCGGGAGTGTGTGATGGGATGGCGTGAAGGGAGCTAAAGTCTGTTGTGGCTCACACATACCTCTTCCTCTTTTGAACTTATTTCAAGACGCTTGAAGCTGAGTTAGTACAATGCTGCTTCGGCCCATAGTCTGCTCTGGAAAATAGGACCAATGAAAAATGAATCTCTCTGATCAGCGTCCATTACATCCGCCGGTAGCCAGACGGAGAAAAGGGAATCGTTCCCACCAGCCCATCACATATTCACGGTTTCGGTTGCAAAGTGAAGATCACACCTCCTGTCCGTTTTCACAGACTCGTCGGGTTAGAGGCACAGTGCATCCGTCAAATAAACCAGACATAAAGAGCAGTTCCCAAAACACTTTTTCCATAACACATTCCCAGGATCAGTCACAGAGTCAACATCCCAAAACACAGTCCCAGCTCGTAGAAACAGCTTTAGACACAGATTAAATTTGCTTCCACACCGTCCCATCTCACACACCAGGGGTTAAGCACATAGTAAAACTCCCTCCACACAGTCCCATCACACTGTCCCGGGGCAGACTCCGAGTGAAATTCCCTCCACACCGTCCCATCACACACACCCGGGATCAGACACAGAGTGAATCTGCCTCCACACCGTCTCATCACACAGTCCCGGGGTCAGACACAAATTTAATCTGCCGCCTCACAGTCCGATAACACAGTAACGGATTCAGAAACAGAACGAATCTCCCTTTTCTCTCCCTCTCTCCACCTCACCCCTCACCAGTTTTGCAGTTCCATGTCGTCAACAGCAGTGTGTCTGTCTCAGTGATAATACGTGTGTGAGACTAGAGGTAGAACAGAGGAGAGAGGGGGAGGGCAGCTCGGGCTGTGGAGGGGTGGTGACTTTGCAGTCACCGGCTGCAAGCGTTGAGAAACCACACGACTGACCTGTACTCGCAGAGACGTAGAGAAACTGAGATCGATATCCGGTGTAAGTGAGCAGAAATAAAACCAACGCTGTGGAGGGAGCTTTACCCTGTGTCTGACCGAGAGACCTTGTGATTGGACGGTGTGTAGGGAGTTTCAATCTGTGTCTCACCCCAGGAGTATGAGAAGGGACGGTTTGGATGGAGATTCACACTGTGTCTGACCCCGGGAGTGTGTGAAGGGACGGTGTGGAGGGAGATTCACTCTGTATCTGACACCGGGAGTGTGTGATGGGACGGTGCGGAGGGAGATTCACTCTGTGTCTGACCCCGGGAGTGTGTGATGGGACGGTGTGGAGGGAGATTCTCTCTGTGTCTGACCCCGGGAGTGTGTGATGGGACGGTGCGGAGGGAGATTCACTCTGTGTCTGACCCCGGGAGTGTTTGATGGGACGGTGCGGAGGGAGCTTCACTCTGTGTCTGACCCCGGGAGTGTGTGATGGGACGGTGCGGAGGGAGATTCACTCTGTGTCTGACCCCGGGAGTGTGTGATGGGACGGTGTGGAGAGAGATTCACTCTGTGTCTGACCCCGGGAGTGTGTGATGGGACGGTGCGGAGGGAGATTCACTCTGTTTCTGACCCCGGGAGTGTGAGATTGGACGGTGCGGAGGGAGATTCACTCTGTTTCTGACCCCGGGAGTGTGTGATGGGACGGTGTTGAACCTAAAACAGAAAAAGGTACAGTACATTACAGGCTCTTCCGCCCACAATGTTTTAGCGACCCTGAAACACTGCCTTCCATTTAAACACCCACCGGAAATTCCTCCATATACCTGTCTAGTAGTCTCTTCAACCGCACTAGTGTAACTGACTCAATAACTCACTGAGTAAAAACACCTTCCTCTGGCAAATTCTATCTCTAAGAAACATTTCCAACAGCCTTCCCACCACCGTCCAATCTCTCACACCCGGGATTAGATACAGAGAAAAGCTCCCTGCACACTGTCGTATCACACTCTCCCGTAGTGAGAATTGGATTGAATCTCCCTCCGCACCGTCCCATCACACACTCCCGCGATCAGACACGGAGTGAATCTCCCTCCACACCTTCCCATCACACACTGCCGGGGTCAGACACAGAGTGAATCTCCCTCCACAGCGTCCCATTACAGACTATCGTGGTCAGAAACAAAGTGAAACTCCCTCTTCACCGTCACATCACTCATTTCTTGTCCTCAAACGATATAGAAACACACTTCATAGGTCTGACAGAGCGTGATTGTCTCTGGGAACTCTCCCATCACATTCTCCGGCAGTCAGACACATAGTGACGCACTATCCATTTCGTCCCATCAGACATTCCCAGAGTGAGACATAGATTGAATCTGTACTGCCCCGTATCGGACTCCAGTGGTCACAGAGGGAGTGAAACCCCAACCCCCCCCGACCCACTCTACGCAGCCCCATCACTGACTCCCCTGGTCAAACACAGAGTGACTCTCCCTCCGTACCTTCTCTTCACACACTCCTGATGTGAATCAAAGAGTGGCGGTTACCCTCTCTGTGCTTGTCCTGCGACGCGGAGCTGTTTAAATAAAAGGTGATGTCGTCTCACCTCTTCTGCTGGTCAAAAATTCACAGATTTGAGCCTTGGTTTATTTGACAGATCTGATTTAGATACATAGAAAACATACAGCACTATACAGGCAACTCCCCCACAATGTTGTGCCGAACATATCCCTAATTTTGAAATTACTGGGCTTACCTATAGCCCTCTGTTTTACTGAGCTCCATGCACCTATCTAAGCCTCTTAATAGACCCTATCGTATCGCCCCGACCACCGTTGCCGGCAGCCCATTCCACGGACTCAAAACTCTCTGCGTATAAACATTTACCCCTGACATCTCCTCTGTACCTATTATCCAGCACCATAAACCTGTGTCGTCTTGTGGCAACCATTTCAACCCTGGGGAAAAAGGTTCTGACTATCCACAAGGTCAATGCCTCGCATCATCTTCTACTCCTCTATCAGGTCACCTCTCATCCCCCGTTACTCCAACGAGAAAGGGCCGTGTTCACTCAACCTATTCTCACAAGGCTTGCTTCCCAATGCAGGCAACATCCTTGTAATTCACTTCTCTACCCTTTAATTGGCTCCCACATCCTTCCTGTAGTGTGGCGACCAGAACTGACCACAGTACTCCAAGTGGGGTCTGACCGGGGTCCGAGATAGCTGCGACATCACGTCTCGGCTCATAAAGTCATTTCCCGATTCATAAAGGCTAATAAACCGTATGACATCCTAACCGCAGAGTCAACCTGCGCAGTTGCTTTGAGCATCCTGTGGAATCGGACACCAACATCCCTCTGATGCTCCACACTGCCAAGAGTCTTAACATTAATACTATATTCTGCCATCATATTTGACCTACCGAAATGAACTACTTCACAGTTATCTGGGTTGAACTCCATCTGCCACTTTTCAGCCCTGTTTTGTATCCTATCAATGGTCCGCTGTAACCTCGGAAAGCCCTCCACAACATCTACAGCATCTCCAACCTCTGCGTGATCAGCAAACTTACTAACCTATCCCTCCACTTCCTCATTCAAGTTATTTATAAACAAAATCACGAAGAGTAAGGGTCCCAGAACAGATCACTGAGGCACCCCACTGGTGACGGACCTCCATGCAGAATATGCCCCTTTGCCAAACATTCTTTGCCTTCTGTGGGCAAACTAGTTCTGTATCCAGAAAGCAATATCCTCTTGGATCCCATGCCTCCTTACATTCTCAATAAGCCTTGCATGGGGTACCTTATCAAATGCCTTGCCGAAATCCATATACACGACATCCACTGCTCTTCCTTCATCAATGTGTTTAGTCACACACTGAAAATGAAATCAGTCAGGCTCCTAGGGCATGACCTGCCCTTGACAAAGCCATGCTGACTACTCCTCATCATATTATAGCTCTCCAAATGTTCGTAAATCCTGCCACTCAGGATCTTCTCCATCAACTTACCAACCTCTGAGGTAAGACTCACTTGTCTATAATTTCCTGGGCTATCTCTACACCCTTTCCTGAATAAAAGAGCAACATTTGCAACCATCCGGAACTTCTCTCGTCCCCACCGATGATGCAAAGATCATCGCCAGAGGCTCGGCAATCTGCTCGCTCGCCTCCCACAGTAGCCTGGATCACTGGGACCTCTTTTGGGGCTGGTGTGATCTGCAGAAGATGGACGGGTTGCACTCAAATCCCAGGGGCGCCATTGTCCTGGCGGGAGGTTTGCTCAGTCTACTGGGGAGAGTTTATACTACAATTGTGGGGGTGGGATGGTGTGTTGGGAACAGAACTGAAGAGACTGAAGTAGAGGCGCTTGGCTCAAAAACAGAGGAAGCTTGCAGAGAGTGTGTGAGGGAGGATAGGCAGCTGTTAGAGAGGCACGCACTCAGACCGACGTTTTGAGATTTGTCTACTTTAACGCAAGTGGTATTGTGAACAAAGCAGATGAGCTTAGAGCGTAGATCATTATTTGGAGCTACGATGTGGTGGCCATACAGAGACTTGGATGGCTCAGGGTCAGGAACGGTTACTTCAAGTGCCGGGAGTTAGATGGTTCAGAAAGGACAGGGAGGGAGGCGAAAGAGATGTGGGCGTGACACTGTTGATCAGCGATAGAGTCACGGCTGCAGAAAAAAATGGACGCCACGGAGAGATTGCCTACGGAGACTATGTGGGTGGAGGTTAGGAACAGGAAGGGGTCAATAACTTTTCTGGGTTTTCCTGAAAGGCCGTCCAAAGGTAAAAGGGATATCGTGGAGCAGATGGGGAAATATATCTTGGAAATGTGTAATAATAACAGAGTCGTCATGATGGGAGATTTTAAATTCCCAAATATCGATTGGCATCCCCCTAGAGCAGGGGTATTTAAATGGGGTGGATTTTGTTAGGCGTGTTCAAAAAGGTTTATTAACACAATATGTGGATAGGCCTACAAGAGGAGAAACTGTACTTGATTTGGAATTGGGAAATGAACTTGGTCAGGTGTCATATCTCTCAGTGGGAGAGCATTTTAGAGATAGTGATCATAATTCTATCTCATTTACAATAGCATTGGAGAGAGGTAGGAACAGACAAGTTAGAAAAGCGTTTAATTGGGGTAAGGGGAATAATGAGGCTATCAGGCAGGAAATTAGAAGCTTAAATTGGGAACAGATGCTCTCAGGGAAAAGTACGGAAGAAATGTGGCAAATATTCATGGATTATTTGTGTGGGGTTCTGCACACGTACCTTCCAATGAGACAGGGAAGTTATGGTGACGTGCAGGAACCGTGGCGTATAAATGCTGTAATATATCTAGTCAAAAAGAACCGAAAATATTACAAAAACCTCAGAGATCTATGTAATGTTAGAGATCTAGAAAATTATACGGCTAACAGGAAGGAGATTAAGGAGGAAATTGGGAGATCCAGAAGGGGCCCTGAAAAGAACTTTGGCGGGCAGAATTAAAGAAAATCCCAAGGCATTCTATAAGTATGTGAAGAGAAAGATAAGACGTTAAAGAATAGGACCTATCAAGTGTGACGGTTGGAAAGTGTGTATGGAAACGGGGTCGACAGCAGAGGTACTCAAGTTGGATAAGTCGCTGGGACCGGATGAGATGAACCCCAGGCTACTATGGGAGGCGAGGGAGGAGATTGCGGAGCCTTTATCGATAATCTTTGCATCACCAGTGGGGAAGGGAGAAGTTTCGGATGGTGGATAGTATTCCTTTATTCCAGAAAGGGAGTTGAGAGAGCCCAGGAAATTATAGATCAGTGAGTCTTACTTCAGTGCTTGGTGATGGAGAAGATCCTGAGAGGCAGGATTTATGAATATCTGGAAAGGTATAACATGATAAACAATAGTCCGTGTGGCTTTGTCAAGGGCAGGTCCTGCCTTCCTAGCCTGATTGAAATTTTTGAGAATGGACTAAACACATTGATGAAGGAAGATTAGTAGATATAGTGTATATGGATTTCAATAAATCATGTGACAAGGTACCCCATGCTAGGCTTATTGAGAGGGTAAGGAAGCATGGGATCCAAAGGGAAATTGCTTTGCGGATCCAGAACTGGCTTGCCCACAGAAGGCAAAGAGTGCTTGTAGACGAAGTCACATTCTGCATGGAGGTCGGTGACCAGTGGAGTGCCTCAGGGATCTGCTCTGGGACCCTTACACTTCGTGACTTTTATCAATGACCTGGACGAGGAAGTGGCGGGATGGGTTAGTAAGTTTGCTAGTGACGCAGAGGTTGGAGGTGTTGTGGATAGTGTAGAGGGCTGTCAGAGTTTACAGCGGGACATTGATGGGATGCAGAGCTGTGCTGAGAAGTGGCAGATGATGTTCCACTCAGATGGTTGTAAAGTGGTTCATTTTGGTAGGAGAAAGTTGATGGTAGAATATAGTATTAGTGGTAAGAATCTTGGCAGTGTGGAGGATCAGAGAGATCTTGGTGTCCGTGTCCATAGGACGCTCAACACAGCTGCGGAGGTTGGCTCCGTGGTTAAGAAGTCATACGGTGTATTAGTCCTCATCAATCGTGGATTTGAATTTAGGAGCCGAGAGGTAATGTTGCAGCTGTATAGGACCCTGATCAGACGCCACTTGGTGTACTATGCTCAGCTCTTTCGCCTCATTATAGGAAAGACGTGGAATCCATCGAAAGAGTGCAGAGGAGATTTACAAGGATGTTGCCTGGATTGGGGAGCATGCCTTATGAAAAGAGGTTGAGTGAACTCAAACTTTGCTCCTTGGAGCGACGGAGTTTGTGAGGTGACCTGATAGAGGTGTATAAAATGATGAGAGGCATTGATCGTGTGGATAGTCAGAGGCTGTTTCCCAGGACTGAAATGGTTGTCACAAGAGGACACATATTTAAGGTGATGGGGAGCAGTTCAGTTTTTTTAAGCAGAGAGTGGTGAGTGCGTGGAATGAGCTGCCGACAACGGTTGTAGAGGCGGACAAGATAGCGGCCTTTAAGGAACTTTTAGATAGGTACATGGAACTTAGTAAAATAGAGGGCTATAAGTAAGTCTAATTATTTCTAAGATAGGGACATGTTCGTCACAACGTTGTGGGCCGAAGTGCCTGTATTGTGCTGTTTGTTGTCTATGTTTCTAAATCAGAATCTCTGTTCCCTGCTCCAATCCCTTAGCCACGCATTTGTCTTCCACTTCACTCTATCCCTACACTTACTGTCACGTGCCACCGGCAGTAATCCCGAGATCACTACCCTTGCGGTCCTGCTTGTCAACTTCCTTCCTAACTCCCTGTAGTCTGTTGTCACGGTCTCTTCCCGTTTTCTAGCTTTGTCATTGGTCATCTGGCTGGTCTCCCTCCCACTGCAAAATGTTGTGGACGTTTCGATCTCCATGAACTGGTGACGGAGATCGCTGTGCATTCCTTTAAGAACAGATAGTTCAGTGTTGAGCGCAGAAAGATTCTTGAGACGTGCTCGCTCGGGAGATCTAGGTGGGAATTTTTGTATTAAAGGGTTGGGTTTAACTGGTCTACCTGCAGTTGAAATTGGTGCTGGGTCCTGTTCATCTCGCGTGATTCTTTTCCCAAAGGAGCTGGTAGTTTCGGTGGGGGTAATCTTACACTGACGAATATGTGATAGTGAGAGAGGTGGTGCAGGATGTTGAGAGTTTACAGTGTGCCACCGTCACGCTACTGATCGCGTCACAGATTAGTATGTCAGTGTCACGGTGAAGAGTGTAACAGAGAAGGGCGTCGGCGCCACTTTTAGGTACGCGTCTGTGTCACGCTGAGGGGTATACCAGTGTCCCAGCGACGTTTTAGATGATGTCACTGAGTGGGCTGCATGAGTATCACGGTGATGGTTGATTCTGTGTCACAATGAGTTTCACGTCGGTGTTTCAGTGAGGGACGTGTAGCTGTCACTGTGATAGGTGTTCTGGGTCCACGTGAGAGGAGAGCTGGATAACATCGCGGTGTATGTCTATGTAACGGTGAGAGATATGTCGGGTTCACAGTGCGCGGTTTCTTCCGTTTTACAGTGAAAGGAGTGTTTGTATCATAGTGTGCGGTGTATTAATGTTACAGTGGGAAAATGATGTTGTCAGGGTGAGGGGTGTGACTCTGTCACGGCGAAGGACCTGTTGTGGTCACGGTGGGTGAATCCGTGTTACAGTAAGAAGAGTGCCGTTGTTACGGTGAGGAGTTAGTGGGTGAAGCTCTGAGGGGCTTGTCGGTGTGTAGGATATATCTTTGTGACGGCGAGTGATATGTCGTTGTTCCGGTAGGGTGGGTGGAGGTGCAATCATCCGGGATGGCGGATTCAAAGTGACGTCGTGTCTGTGTCAGAGTCATAGATGTGACCACATCACAGTGAGGGGCGTGTCGGTGTTACAGTGAATCGTTGTTACCGTAGGGTGCATGTGCGATTCCTTTTGCGGGAGTTGTCGGTATCATGTTGAGGGATGCGTTGGTGGAGGTGGTGTCCCATAATGCTAGTCAGCGCCGCAGTGAGGGTATCACGTTGCTGGGTGTTGGTATCACGGTGAAGTGTGTTTCTGGGAAATGTTGAGAATGTGTCCCTGTTACAGTGGCCATATTTATTCTCTGAGGTTTGTTGTTGCGACCGGAATGAAACTCACCATGAATCCTCCAGCAGATACCTGTCATAATGAGGGTCACTGTTTAAACACAGATTAGCCATGTGCTTGGGTCTGATCTGTCTTTCCTTGCGGGTCGTTCACTGTCCATGCAGTCTGTGGAAAAAACGTTCCTTGTCTTTGTCAATTCACTGATCTACCGTGGGGGCGGTGTGGCGTGGCATCCGGGGAGGAGTCTGTGCTGCCACCCAGTGCTCGCTTGGCAGAAGACAAGCTACGTTGCCGTCCTCTGCAGTTTTCAGAGGCGTTCAGAGGACGCAGGGCCTCAATCTGTGTTGTCGTCAGTCTCACAGCCGTGCATACCGACATATATGTACACACACACACACACACACACACACACACACACACACACACACACACACAGACACACACACACACACACACACACACACACACACACACACACACACACACACACACACACGTACACACACAAATAGAGCGTGTATGAGCGTTGTGTCCAACCCTGGGAGTTCAAACCATTCCCTTTCCCTCCCACCCACCCACTACCCCACCCCCACGGTTCCAAATGTTAACCCCTCACACCTACAGCAACTGACACGCGTGCTAAACAATATGATATCCCCATGTGCGGCCTCACTGGGACGGGGGGGTGGTCCAGTACTTTAACTGAATTTCCAAATTCCCGACCGCACTTTGCAGGACCACCGCCCTGTTCATACCGATGTTATTAGTACCTCCGCCTGCTCACTCACCCACTAAAGAATTATGGAGACGGAATGGTGAGCTGAGGGAAGAGGAAGGATGGGAGGAGGGTCGAGGCCACAGAAAGGGTGTTCAGATTGCAGCCGTTGGAGCAGACCGTGTGAGTTACAATTTTTTTGCTCCCTGTCTCTCATTGGAGTTAGCTTAAACGCCGAAATCCACTGACCCATGTCTCTCAGTCAGAGACAGAGCGAGACTCCTTACATACTATCCCATCACACATTCCTCCAGTCATACACTGAGTGACACTACCCACGCAACGAGCCATCACACACGGCCGGGGTCAGAGACAGAGTGAATCTCCCTCCACAACGTCCCATCACACACTCCCGGGGTCAGACACAGTGAATCTCCCTCCACACCGTCCCATCACACACTCCCGGGGTCAGACGCAGTGAATCTCCCTCCACACCGTCCCATCACACACTCCCGGGGTCAGACACAGAGTGAATCTCGCTCCACACCGTCCCATCACACACTCCCGGAGTCAGACACAGAGTGAAGCTCCCTCCACACCGTCCCATCACACTCTCCCGGTGTGAGACACCGTCGCTTCAAATATTCCTCGGTTGATCCACAGAGTGAACATCCACTGTCTCGTCACACGTTAACGGCATCAGACACAAAGCAAATTCAACACCACTCCGTCCCATCAACAAAATCCCCGCGAAGAGGCATTGTGTGAAGCTGCCTCCACATGGGCCCATGACAGCCTCCCAGTGTCAGGCAGAAAGTGTAGCTCCCTCTACATAATACCGTCACACAGTCCCTGGGGCGCATACAGAGTGAAGCTCCCTCCAAACCCTCCCATCACACACCATCCCATCTCACACTCCCGGAGTGAGACACAGAGTGAAGATCCGGTACAAACACGCTGGATGAACTCAGCAGGTCGGGCAGCATCCGTGGAAACGAACAGTCAACTTTCCGGCCGAGATCATTCGTCAGGACTGAAGAGGGAGTTGCGGGGGCCCTGTAACGAAGGTGGGGGGAGGGTGGGAAGCTGCCAGGTGAATAACTATTAGAGGAAAGTTCAAGGGGTGTGGGAGGGGAAGCTGGGAAGGGATAGGCAGGAAAGGTGAAGAAGGAATGTAAGGGGAAAGCCCCATGGGTAGTAGACGAAGACAGACTCATCAGAGAGGCGATAGGCAGCTGGAAGAGGAGGCAGAGTGAAAGTGGGATGGGGGAAGGGAGAGGGAGGGAATTACCGGAAGTTGGAGAATTCGATGTTCATACCAAAGGGCTGGAGATTACCCAGACGGTATATGAGGTGTTGCTACTCCAACCTGAGTTTGGCCTCATCATGGCAGTAAAGGAGGCAATGTATGGACATATCTGAATGGGAACGTGAAGCAGAGTTGAAGTGGGTGGCAAATGGGAGATCCTGTCAGTTGTGGCGGACGGAGCGGAGGTGCACGAAGAAGTGGTCCCCTAATCTGCGTCGGGTCTCGCCGATGTAGAGAAGGCCGCACCGGGAGCACCGGATGCAATAGATGACCCCAACAGACTTACAAGTGAAGTGTTGCCTCACCTGGAAAGACCGTTTGGGGTCCTGAATGGTGGTAAGAGTGGAGGTGCTGTGACAGGTGTAGCACCTGCTCTTGCAGGGGTAAGTTCCAGGTGGGAGATCTGTGGGGAGGGATGTGTGGACTTGGCAGTCGCGGAAGGAACGATCCCTGCGGAAAGCAGAGAGGACTAGAGAGGGAAAGATGTGCTTAGTGTTGGGGTCCTGTTGAAGGTGTTGGAAGTTGCGGAGGATAATATGCTGGATCCGGAGGCTGGTTGGGTGGTAGGTGAGGACAAGGGGAACACGGTCTCTGTTGTGGTGACGGGATGATGGGGTGAGGGCTGAAGTGCGGGAAATGGAGGAGATGCGGGTGAGGACATCATTGATGACGGCAGAAGGGAAACCACGATTCTTAAAGGAAGAGAACATTTGGGATGTTCTGGAAAGGAAATCGTCATCCTGGGAGCAGATGCGGCGGAGACGGAGGAACTGGGAATAGGGAATAGGATTTTTTTGCATTTGGCAGGGTGGGAAGAGGGATAATCAAGGTAGTTATGGGAGTCAGTGGGATTATAGAAGATGTCAGTGGACAGTCCGTCTCCAGAGATGGAGACCGAGAGATCGAGAAAGGGGAGAGAAGTGTCCGAGAAGGACCAAGTGAATCTGAGGGCTGGGTGAACGTTAAAGTCAAAGTCGATGAAATTGACGAGCTCAGCATGGGTGCAGGAAGCAGCACACATGTAGCCGTCAATGTAGCGAAGGAAAAGTTGGGGAGAAGTATCAGTAGAGATTTGGAGCACCGACTGTTCCACATAACGCACGAAGAGGCAGGCATAGCTGGGGCCCATGCGACTGCCCATCGTTACACCCTTGGTTTGAATAAAGTGGGAAGAGCCAACAGAGAAGTGATTAAGTGTGGTACCAGCTCCGCCAAACGGAGGAGTGTGGTAGTTTTGGGGAACTGGTGAGGTCTATTGTGAAGCTCCGGCACCGCTATCGGCTCGCACACTTCTGGTTTCTGACAATGAGTGAAACTCCAGTTATCGAGTTCCGTCACACAGTCCCTGGGATATACCCTGAGTGAAACTCTCCCAACACCGTTCGATCACAGGCTCCCGGGTTCATGCAGCATGAATCTTTCACTGCACCTTCTTCCGAGGGCAGATAGAGAGTGGTCCTGCCTCAGCACCGACCCATCATGCACTTCAGGGATCATTCACAGAGTGAATCTTCCTCGCTTCCTCCACACCGGCTCCTCACACACTGGAGGGATCAGACACAGACTGAATCTTCCTCGTTTCCTCCAAACCGTCCCATCACAGACTCCCGGGGTCAGACACAGAGTGAATCTCCCTCCACACCGTCCCATAACACTCTCCCTGGGTCGGACACAGAGTGAAGCTCCCTCCACACCGTCCCATCACACACTCCTGGGGTCAGACACAGAGTGAAACTCCCTCCACACCGTCCCATAACACACTCCCGGGGTCAGACACAGAGTGAATCTCCCTCCACACCATCCCATCACACACTCCCGGGGTCAGACACAGATTGAATCTCCATCCACACTGTCCCATCACACACCCCCGGGGTCAGACACAGAGTGAAACTCCCTCCACACCGTCCCATAACACACTCCCGGGGTCAGACACAGAGTGAATCTCCCTCCACACCATCCCATCACACACTCCCGGGGTCAGACACAGATTGTGTCTCCATCCACACCATCCCATCACACACCCCCGGGGTCAGACACAGAGTGAAACTCCCTCCACACCGTCCCATAACACACTCCCGGGGTCAGACACCGATTGAATCTCCCTCCATACCGTCCCATCACACACACCCGGGGTCAGACACAGAGTGAATCTCCCTCCACACCGTCCCATCACACACACCCGGGGTCAGACACAGAGTGAATCTCCCTCCACACCGTCCCATCACACACTCCAGTGGTCAGATACAGTGCGAATCTCCCTCCAGGGCGTCCCATCACACACTCTCGGGTTCAGACACAGAGTGAATCTCCCTCCGCACCACCCCATCACATACTGCTAAGGTCAGACGCAGAGTGAAGCTCCCTCTCTCTCTAGACCAACGTTCCTCACACTTCCAGATTCAGGCATTAAGAGAGGCTCCTTCTTAACATTGATTAAATAAGTTTAATTTCGCAGAATGTTGTTTCAAACGCTATCGTTCATCAAGTCAGAACATACTGGATTGGAAAATGCGCACACGGGTGAGATTCGGAATTTTACTGGCCTGTGGCTTGGGACTGGGTCAGTGGGATTCGTTTGGAGATAAACTGGGGCAATGAGAAGTGAGGGGCTCACAGTCGTAGATCAGATTCTGACACGGGGCTGTGGTGTAGAGTGTGGGGCAGTGGCGTTAGTTTGAGGAACGATACGGTTCTGTGGGTATATAGTGGGTCAGGGGGTTTAGTTTGACAACCGACACGGGGCTGTGTTAAAAGTGCGATGCAGTGGGGTTAGTTTGATGAATGTCTCGGGTGTCCACCTGGAGCTGTTTCGACCCTGTTGAAATAGTTTAACCTTCTCTGATAGGGAAGCGGCTTCTAGTCTTATGTACAAGCATCACACTGGAACGTTCTCCTGCGGTAACTGCGACACGGTCCACTGGAGGAGCTATTGCAATGGTCAACACCATTTCATCTGCGAGAAGTCTGCACATTTGTTTAAAGATATTCCCGAAAAGATCCAGGATCTCTGTCAACAGTCCCTAGGGCCAACTTGAATCACATTACAATCCGTCTTCCTCCCCCGTCTCTCTTCTCCACTCTTATCCTCCTCATCCTCACATTCCCTCTATACCCACCAATCTCCTTCTTTCTCGCCATCTATCGCACTCTTCTATCCCTCTGCACGGTTCTCCACACCTCTTTCTCTATTACCTCTCTCCCTCCTCTCCACCCACTCTCACCTCACTCTTGTGCACTCCGGTTCACAGATTCCCCACCCTGGGGCAAACGAATGTGCGCATTCACTCTATCTATGCCCCTCGAGGTTTTATACACCTCTATAATGTCACCCGTGCTCCCTAAAGAATAAACTCATCAAGCCAAATCTCCCTCTGCACTCTTTCCAGCTCACCTTTCATACAGCAGGGCGACCAGAACCGAACACAGTACTCCAGGTGTGGGCTCACCGATGTCTTGTACAACTACAATGTGACCTCCCGACTCCTGTACTCAGCGAAGACCAGAGTGCCACATGTCCTGTCCATCCGTATCGCGAGTTTTCCACCGGAATCACCATCTGATTTATTGTCTGTAACTTCTACCACCTGAGAGTTGATCATTTGTACAATCAGTATTGCGCAAAGATGCAAATTTAATGTAAGTTCCAAAAATTAATAAATACAGCAAACAAGGGAATATCGAGTGTGCTGATGGATTCAGGAAGCGTTTAGTAATCTAATGGTGGAAAGGAAGTAACTTGTTTCAAATGGTTGACTGCTGGTCGTCAGGCTCCTGTACCTGCTCCCCGATGGCACGAATGATGGCAGGGCATTTCCCGTTTGGTGAGGGTCCTCAGTAAAAGATGCGATACCTCTTGAAGATGTCCTCGTTGGAGGGGAGGGTTTTCCCTGCGATGGATTTGGCTGAGTCTAGAACCCTCTTCACCTTCTGGCGACCCTGTGCGTTGCAGCCTCCACACCAGGCGGTGATGCGACAAACCAGAATGCTCTCCCTCGTACATCCGGAGAAACTCGCGAGTTTTCAATGACAGACCACATCTCCTAAAACTCCTGAAGTTGTAATCCCTTCTGTAAAGAGAGAGATGTAGACGGGGGTGAAGGTACGTGCAGAGTCAGGTCCAGAATACACTCAGACTCAGATTAGATATAAACAAGACTCGAGTAAATAAATCCAAACAGGAAATGAAACTCCTACGGTTGTGCCCTGAGTGCTCAACACGAGTCTTTTAACTACAGACATTCCACGAAGGAATGTGCTTGGCAATATTGGCAGTCTGAGTCTCAAATGGAAAGTAACAGCTCTCCATACTCCGGGAATGGGAGTGCCGAACTTGGATGCACGTTCCCTTGTAGGATAAACAGCATGCTGTTCCGGAAAGCCATCACGGCTGCAGTCTATGAAGTCCTCCTCAAGACTGCCTCGAACAAATTGATTGTGCAAGTTAAAGTTCCCCATGATAACTGCTGCTCCATTGTTACATGCCTCAGATATTCCTCTGTTTCCTGCCTGTGACACTTTATGATATTATCCGCTGATCAATTGACAAAGCACACCAGTGATATTTTTCCCACTAATTATATTATATCTCACGATCGCCCTGATCTCATCCATAATGAAGAACGCTTCCAGACCACCTTGTTCTTCCGCCTATCGCTCTGTATTACCTGATATACTTGGATATTTAATTTGCAATCCTCTCCACCCTGCACCCACGTCTTTATAATGGCCACGAAATCATTCCCATTTGTCCTGATTTGTGCCACAAGTTCACTGACCTTATTTAGATAACTACGGACTTTCAGATAAAGTGATTTTACACTCATTGTGCTTTTGAAATCATATCAACTTTCTCTCCTTACACCTGAAGCTTCTGAAACACTTACGTTTCTCTTATAACCATATAACAAATACAGCACGCTTACACTCACCAAGTCCCACTCGCCCGCACTCAACCCATAACCCTCCATTCATTTCCTGTCCATATACCTATCCAATTTTACTTAAATGACAATACAGAACCTGCCTCTACCACTTCTACTGGAAGCTCATTCCACACAGCTACAACTCTCTGAGTAAAGAAATTCCCCCACGTGTTACCCTTAAACTTTTGCCTCCTAACTCTCAAATCATGTCCTTTTGTTTGAATCTCCCCTACTTTCAATGGGAAAAGCCTATTCACGTCAACTCGATCAATCCCCCTCATTATTTTAAATACCTCTATCAAGTTTTCCCTCACCTTCTACGCTCTAAAGAATAAAGACCTAAATTGTTCAGCCTTTCACTGTAACTTCGGTTTCCCTGTTACTTGGAAATTCTGAAGGAATTTAAAAAGGCGTCACACAAGAGGCTCCTTAACAAGACAAAATCGTGTAGCGTTCAGGAGTGGATACTGCCATGGATAGAGGAACAGCTGCAGGCAGGAATCAGCGAGAGGGAATAACAGCGGCCTTTTCTGGTTACCTGCCGGTGACTAGTGGTGTTCCTCAGCTGTCAGTATTCGAACCACTATTTTCCTATTGTTTGACAATTACTTGGATAATGATTTGGATGGCTTTCTGGCAAAATATGCGGATAATACGAAGATAGGTGAAGGGGTTGGTAGTGCTGAGGAAGCAATGTGATTGCAACAGGACTTAGACAAACTGGAAAAATGGGAAGAAAGTGACGGATGGAATACGGTGTTGGGAAATGTATGATCATGCCTTTTGGGAAAAGGAGCAATCGTGCAGAAAATTATACAATTGTGGAGTAGCTGCAGAGGGATTTAGAATCCCTTGTGTGAGACTCTAAAAAGTTTAATTTATTGGTTGAATCTGGGGTAAGAAGACAAATGCAATGTTGGCGTTTACTTCAAGGGGAAACGAATAAAAAAAACAAGGAGATAACGGGGAGGGTTTATAAGGCAACAGCAAGGCCGCACGTGGAGTATTGGCAACAGATTTGGGCCCCACATCTCAGAAAGGACGTGTTGTCGGCGTAGAGAGTCCAGACGAGGTTCACGAGGTTAATTCTGGAAATGAAGGGGTTAAGCTATGAGGAGCGTTCGGCAACTTTGGGCCTGTACTCACTGGAATTTAGAAGAATGCGTGATGATCTTGTTGAGACTACCGAAGGTTGAGAGGACTAGACAGGGTGGATGTGGAGAGGATGTATCCTGTGGTCGGAATGGCCAGAACCAGAAGGCGCATACTCAGAATTCCGGGGCGACATGTTAGAATAGAAGCAAAGAGGGGATTTGTATCCAGAGAGAAGCGAATACGCGGAGTCCTCTGCCAAAAACCATTTCACAGTTTTCTGATTGGTCAGGGCATCTAATTATACTGCGAGGTGTATGGGATTAAGTGGGATCCGGGATCAGCCATGAACGAAATAGCAAAGCAGTTTCGATGGGCGGAATAGCCTAAGGTTTAGCATATGTCTTCTGCTCGTGTGATTTCCAATTTCAGCAAATCCATTTTATATCAGGGCACCAACGTTGCTCATAATGCCACACATGAACCCTCTGCAGTGCCTTGTAAAACTTCAAAAATAAATCTTCACTCTTCTTTTCCTGTCATGTGGAAACGAATGCGAAAATTGCATTTGCCTTCCTTACTACCGACTCCCCCTGTAAATTAACATTGAGAGACTCCACCAGGACTTCCAAATCACTTTGCGCCGTAGATTGTTGATTTTCTTTCAGAAAATAGTCTATCCTTTTATTTCTTCTAGTAATTTGCATGACCATACACTTCCGGGCACTGTATTCCATCTGCCCTTACTTTTCCCATTTTCCCTCTCTGTATAAGACCTGCAGCCTCTCTGCTAATTCAACACTACCTGTAGATGGGAAATGTTTTGACCGATCTGCACGGACAGTGGTTTCACGATGAGGAATTCAAACATTATTTTGCAGAGGGAGATGCAACGGCTCAGGATTTGGAGCTTGTTGATGAGAACTGAGGAAGTGACTGTGCTGAACGCTGAGCTGTTGCCAATACACCGCAGCGTGACGTAAGCATTGCTATTGTCCAGATGGTCCAAGGCCCAGAGCAGAGCAAGACAAATGGTGATCCTTGTGGGTATCATTGCCATGAATAGGACGTATGAGAAGGGAGTACAGCGAGTTAGGTTCTGAGTTAAAGGGCAGGATGTCCCGGGTATTGATCTCAGGATTGCTGCTCGTGCCGCGCGCTAGTGAGCCCAGAACCAGGAAAACTGTACAGTTGACAGTCATCGGTTTGAACCAGTTGCAGAGGGATGGGAGCCAGATTGCCAGAACAGATTATGGAGAATTTGTGGAGGCAGATGGTTGTAACACCTCAGACGATGTATGGAATCATATGGTTGAACACAGTGTAACGCGTGTCCTGAGCAGCATAGATTCCAATGTAAAAAAAAACATGTAGGGAAGCCGATAATAGTGCTGGCGATGAGGTAACTGGTTTACGAACAGAGGCAATGAGTGGTAAGGAGAGACTACTGATTGGTGGAAATGGCAGTCAATCGGATGAGCTGCAACGTATAAGGTGGACAATATCGAAAAGGATGAATACAGGTCAGAAGGTGTTGAAATTGAATGCGCACTCTAAGTAAAACACAACGATGAACTTGCAGCACGGTTGCAGATTGGCAGGTCTGATGTTACAGGCATCACTGAATCATGGCTGAAAGATTGTAGCTGGAAACTTAAATGCCCAAGGATACACGTTCTGCCGAAGACACAGCCGGGAATGCAGAGAGGGCGTCTGAGCTCTGTTGGTAAAAATGAAATTAAGTCGGAAGAAAGAGATGCCATCCAAGCAGCAGACACAGTGCTGGAAGAATTCAGCAGGCCAGATAACATCTATGGGAAAGAATACAGACGCCGTTTCGGGCCAAGTCCATTCATCAGTGACCTAGGGTCGCTAGGTGTTGAATCACTGAGGGTAGAGATACGGAAATGCTCGAGTAAAAATATCTGATCAGAATTGTATGCAGACACACACACAGTAGTAAGGAAATGGCCTCCAAAGCATAACGGGACGCAGAGAATACGAAGGGCAATGCAGCAATCGACATGGGGGAACTACAATATGCGGGTAAATTGGGAAAGTCAGGTTGGTGCTGGATTCCAGGAGGGGTATTTCTAGACTGCGGACGATTTAGCTTTTCAGAGCAGCCCATGGTTGAACCCAACAGGGGATCAGCTATTCTGGACTGGATGTTGATCTGACAACCAGATCTGATTAGAGAGCTTGAGGTAGAAGGACCCTCAGGGTCAAGTGGCTCCCTTTCTAATGACATTTCAAATATTTCCGTCAGAGCCCCTGCTATACCTACACTAACACCCCTCAATGTCCCAGGGAATATCCTGTCAGGGCTTGGAGACTAATCCACTTTTATATTCTTTAAAAGCGCCAGTACTCCCACTTCTTTAATCATCATAGTTTCCATAATTACCCTGCTTGTTTCCCTTACCTTACACTATTCAATATCCTTCTCCTTCGTAAATGCTGAAGAAAAGAGATTGTTCAAATTCTCCCCCATATCTTTTGGCTCCACACATAGCTGTCCAATTTGATTCTCTAAGGGACAGATTTTATCCCTCACTATCCTTCTGCTGTTAATATAACCGTAGAACCCCTTTGGATTTATTTTCACGTGACTTGCCAAAACAACCTCATATCTTCTTTTAGCTTTACTAATTTCTTTCTTAAGATTCTATTTACATTCTTTATATTCCTAGAGCACCTCATTTACTCCATGCTGCCTATATCTATTGTAGATCTCTCTTCTTTTCCGAATCAAGTTTCCAATATTTCTTGAAAACCATGGTTCTCAAAAACTTTTAACTTTTCATTTCAACCTGACAGGAACATAAAGATTCTGTACCCTCAAAATGTCACCTTTAAATGACCGCCATTTGTCTATTACATTCTTCCCATAAAACAAATTGTCCCAATCCACTCCTTCTAAATCCTTTCACATCGCCTCAAAGTTAGCCTTTCTCCAATCAAAAATCTCAACCCTGGGTCCAGCCCTATCCTTTTCCATAATTATTTTGAAACTAATGGCGTTCAGAACACTGGACCCGAAGTGCTCCCCAACACATACCTTCGTCACCGGACCTATCTCCTTCCCTAACAGGAGATCCAACACTGCCCTTTCTCTAGTTGGTACCTCTATGTATTGCTGCAAAAATCTATTCTGCACGCATTTTAAATGCTCTAAACCATCGCGCCCTTTTACAGAATGGGCTGTCCCGTCTATGTGTGGAAAATTAAAATCTCCCACAATCACAACCTTGTGCTTACTACAAATAGCTGTAATCTACTGAAATATTTGCTCCTCCAATTCTCGCTCCCCATTCGGTAGTCTATAATACACCCCTATAAGTGTTACTACACTTGTCCCATTTCTCAATTACACCCAAATAGCCGCTCTACCCGAGATATCTAATCTATTCTGCCAAAGCACCGCTGTAATATTTTCTCTGACAAGCAATGCAACACGTCCTCCTCTTGCCCCTCCGATTCTATCGCACCTGAAGCAACGAAATCCAGGTATATTTAGTAGCCAATCACACCCCTCCTGTACCGATGTTTCACTATTAGCTAAAACATCATATTTCGAGGTATCAATCCATGCTCTAAGCTCATTCACCTTTGTTACAAAGCTCCTAGCATTAAAATAGATGCATTTAAGAAAATCTCTACCTCTTACTCTCTCTTTATCCTTTACTGTGCAAATAATTTTATTATCTTTTTCTTTCTTCTCCCTTACATTTTCGGTCTTAGCCCTCCCCATCTCTGTCACCTGTCTATCCCCCCTCACACACTGTCTACTAACTTTCTCTATTTGTGAACTAACCTCCTCTCTCCTATTCTCTTCAATTTGATTCCCACCCCCAACCATTTAAGTTTAAAGTCTCCCCCGTTTGTAAGAACTGGAGTTTGTTTTTTATGAACTGAGGAAATGATTGTGCTGAACGCTGAGCTATGGACAATAAACCGCAGCCTGACGTAAACATTGTTGTTGTGCAATGGTCCAAGGCTCAGTGGAGGGCAAATGAGATTGCACCCGTTGTGGACCTATCGTGGAGAGAGACAAAGCTCAGCTGGTCAACGTTCTGGGCCCTGTGTAGATCCTCTGAGATGCTAACATCCGGGATATTCAAATAATTCTACAGGCTTTCCGGGAGATAGGTAGGACATATAGGGAGGTAGTTTCACCCAAGGTAGAGGACACAGGAAACTGGGTGACAGCGAGGCAGGGGAAAGTGGTTAATGAGCCAGTGCAGTGTAGCCCTGTGGTCATCATCATTAGTAGAATGTATAACACTTTAGATACAGTCGCGCACACAAACTAACAGAGAGAGGTCCCTGTGTTCGGCCGTTTAGTAGTGAGTCTGCCTGTTGACTCCGAAGGGAAAGGGAAGAATAGACACACTGTGGTGATAGGGGATTCGTTAGTTAGGGGTACAGACTGGAGGCTCGATGTGCCACAATCAGATTCCCGGATGCCATGATGTCTCCCGCGTGCCAGGGTCCGGGATATCTCAAACCGAGTCCTCAGCATTCGGAAGTGCGAGGGTGAAAAGCCAGAAGTCTGTTTACTGAAGAGGTATGATTAAATTCATTCTGCAGTTGGTGAGGGAGAAGCATAGGTCACATGCATCAGTCTCTCAATGGAATAATGGGGTTTAGAGAACCATAAAAGTGGACCCTTTTGCAAGACTCCCAAAAGTTCAATTTACAGGTTGAGTCTGGGGTAAGAAGGCAAATGCAATGGGGGCATTTATTTCAAGGGCAAATTAATAAAAAACAATGATATAATGCTGAGGCTTTATAAGGAATACACGAAGGCCACAGTTGGAGTATTGGCAACAGATCCGGGCTCCATATCGCATAAAGGATGTGTTGTCATTGGAGAGAGTCCAGACGAGGTGAACGAGGATAATTGAGGAAATGAACAGGTTAACATATGAGGAGCGTTCGGCAACTTTGGGAGTGTACGCATTGCAAATTAGAAGACTGCGTGGTGATAGAACCGGAGAACCACAGAGCATTAAAGCACAGAAACAGGCCCTCCGGCCCTTCTTGTCTATGCCGAACCATTTTTCTGCCTAGTCCCACTGATCTGCAACTGGACCATATCCCTCCACACCCCTCTCATCCATGTACCGGTCCACGTCTTTCTTAAATGTTATAAGTGAGCCTGCATTTATAGCTTCATCTGACAGCTCATTCCACACTGCCGCCATTCTCCGTGTGAAGAAACCACACCCCCATGTTCCCTTTAAACTTTTCCCCCTTCACACTTAACCTACGTCCTCTGTTTTTTTTTTTCGCGCCTAGCCTCAGTGGAAAACGCATGCTTGCATTCACTTTACCTATTCCCATCATAATCGTATACCCCTCTTCAAATCTCCCCTCATTCCTTTACGCTCCAGGGAATAAATTCTTAACCCATTCAACCTTTCTCTGTAAATCAGTTTCTCACGTCCCAGCGACATCTTTATAAACCTTCTCAGCTCTCATTCAGCCTTATTTATATCCTTTCTGTAATTAGGCGACCAATACTGCACACAATATTCCAAATTCTGCTTCACCAATATCTTATATAACCTTACTATAACATTCCATCTCTCATACACATTACTTTAATTTATAAAGGCCAATATTCCAAAAGCTCTCTTTACGACCCTAAATACCTGCGACGCCACTTTTAGGGGATTTTGTGTCTGTGTTCCCAGATCCCTCTGCTCTACTGCACTCCTCTTTGCCCTACCATTTACCTTGCATGTTCTACCATGTTTTTTTCTTTCAAGGTGCAATGTCTTACACTTGTCTGTATTAAACTCCATCTGCCATTGTTCAGCCCTTTTTTCCAGCAGATCACATCCCTCTCTGAGCTTAGAAAACCTTCCTCACTGTCCACCACATCTGCAATCTTTGTATAAGCAGCAAATTTGCTGATCCAGTTTAGCACATTATTATCCAGATCATTGATAGAGATACCAACTAACAATGGACCCGGCACTGATCGCTGTGGCACACCACTAGTCACAGGCCTGCACTCAGAGAAGCAATCCTCCACTACCACTTTCTGACTTCTCCCATTGAGCCAATGTCTAATGCAATTTACTACCTCACCATGTATACCGAGCGACTGAATCTTCTTAAATAACCTCCCATGCGTGACCTTGTCAAAGGCCTTACTGATGTCCAGGTAGAAAACATCCACTGCCTTCCCTTCATCCGCTTTCCAGGTAACCTCCTCGAAAAACTCTGATAGATTGTTTAAACAATCGTGTCATCTTGTTGAACCTACCGAATGTTGAAGGGGCTAGGTACGGTGAATGTGGAGAGGATGGTTCCTGTGGTGGGGATATCCAGAACGTGAGGGCACATGTTCAAAATTAGGGGGCGGCCTTTCAGAATGGAAGCAAAGAGGAGTGCGTGTTGCCAGAGAGAAGCGAATATGCGGAACGCTCTGCCACAAACCATGCTGGAGGCCAAGCCCGTGAGTAGAGATAGGCGGAATATGACTGTTTTCTGATTGGTTAGGGCCTGAAAAATACTGCGAGAAGTTCGGTTGAGTGGGATCCGGGATTAGCCATGAATGTAATGGCAAATCAGTTTGATGGGCTGAAAAGTCTTATGCTTCGCAATGTCTTCTGGTCATATCAAGCCCAATGTCAGCAAATCCATTATTTTCTAAGCGGACCAACATTGCCCATAATACATCAAATGTGACCTCTCCAGTGCCTTGTAAAACCTAGAAAATAAACCTTTACACTTATACTCTGGTCATCTGGAAATGAATGCGAACATTGCATTTGTCTTCCTCACCACCACCGACTCCACTTGTAAACTAACCTCGAGGGAATCCTGCACCAGGACTCTCAAATCCCTTTGCGCCATAGTTTGTTGTTTTTTTTTAAGAATATAGTTCACACTTTTATTTCTTCGGGCAAATTGCATGACAGTACACATCCGGCACTGTATTCCATCTGCTAGTACTTTGCCCTTTTTCCCTATCTATATAAGACCTGCAGCCTCTCTGTTAATTCAACACTACCTCTAGATCGGAAATGTTATGACCGATCTGCACGGACTGTGGTTTCACGATGAGGAAGTCAAACATTATTTTGCAGAGGGAGATGCAACGGCCCAGGATTTGGAGCTTGTTGATTAGAACTGAGGAAATGACTGTGCTGAACGCTGAGCTGTTGCCAGTACACCGCAGCGTGACGTAAGCATTGCTATTGTCCTGATGGTCCAAGGCCCAGTGCAGAGCAAGTGAAGTCGTGCTGCTTGTGGGTCCCAATGGCATGGATAGGACGTATGGGGAGGCAGTACCGGGAGTTAGGTGCTAGGTTAAAGGGCAGGTTGTCCAGGGTAGTGATCTCAGGACTGCTGTTCGTGCCGCGTGATAGTGAGCCCAGAACCAGGAAAACTGTACAGCTGACAGTTTCGGTTCGAACTGGTTGCAGAGGGATGGGAGCCAGATTGCCAGGACAGCTTATGGAGAATTTGCGGTGACAGATGTTGAAAGGCCTCAGACAATGTTCGGTATCATATGGTTGAGCTCAGTTCAACTCGTGTCACGAGCAGCATAGATTTCAATGCAACAGAATTGATGGAAAGGCCGATAATAGTTCTGACGATCAGGTAACTGGTCTACAAACAGACGCAATGTATACTGAGGAGAGGTTGATGACTGGGGGCATTGCAGTCAATTGGCTGAGCTGCAACTTACAATCGAAAAGTATAAATGAAATAAAAAGGAAAAGGGGTGAATACAGGACTGAATGTGTCACCTCTTTGCTCCACTGCACCCTTTCCCCCCATTCCCAACCTCAACGACACAACTCTCTTTTTGCGTGTACCGGTGCATCAATAGCAGCCCTACACATCTCTGACCACAACCCAAGCCCCTCCTCTGCGGATCTCCTTCTCTCTATTCACGGGGATTTGTGAGGACGATGGGGAAGAGTTGACGCATGGATTTACTCCATTGCCCTACCGACATTGGTCTCTCGGTTCTGAGCCTCTCCACAGCTCTGTGTGGATCGTCCTATCATGTGTTTCCTGTCGTTTGTGCAATCACACCACTCCGTCCCTGCCCACTCCTCGCCTCCCCATCCTTCCTCTTCCGGATACAAAACAGCGGCTGTCAGACACATACACACACACACACACAGTCTTCCGGAACGGCTGGAGGTAGGGAGGTGGTGGGGTAGGGAGAATGCTGAGAGGGGAGATCAGGAGCGGGTGAGATATGAGGGTGGGATTGAGGGACACGGAAAAAGTGGAGTGGAGCGAAGGTTGCTAGGGGTACCAATTCCGAGAGTAGTTGTTTACCCTCACTCGGAGGGAGGAGCGTCACTCACCTCGGTGTGTTTTGGGGGTGTGTCTCGCAGACAGATCGTCTAATGTCTGATACCCTGGCGATGAGCAGGAGAAGTGGGTCTGAAATCCAGGACCCAACTGGGTGGGGGGGCGGGGTTGGATGGATGGGGTAAGGCTGGGGTTGCATATCTTCAGCACAATAGTTTTTCTATGGATGACACAAATATATGTTATTCCCTCGTTTATCAACCCTGCCGTCCCGCTCTACACCCTCCTTCCATTCCTTCCCACCCGCCCTCCTTCCATTTTCTACCCTCTTCCCCAATCACGCTTCAAATCTCTCCTCCCCTTCTATTTATTCCCCTCCCGTCACTCTCATCTCTCTCGATCGCCTTTTTGCACGCGCTCTATCTCTCTCCTCCCCGCACTTCCTCCCCTGCTCCCTGTCCCTCCCTTCATCGGCCTGTCATCAGGTGTTTGCGGAAGTCGGCCTGCCGCTACGGGTTTCCTCTATCGACGGTTCCATCCCTCTCCTGGGCTCGGAGACCCGACAAGATGGCCGAGAACCAGACCGACGCCAACAGACAGTTCACAGGAACGGATTCACAGGCTACTTTGAGAGGTGAGTGGGGCGGAGAGTGGGAGGGAGCTTAGCGCTCTGTCTGACCCCGACAGTGTGTACTGGGATACTAGACACTAGACACTAGAATACTACTGAAGAGCCCTCGATGCTCTGCCAACTTATATATTATTATTTTTTTTAAAACACGAACCCCACCTACCCCGTAACCCTCTGCTTTTCTTGAATCCATGTCCCTGTCTAGAGGCTCTAAAATACCCCTAATGTGTTAGCCTCCACCACCATCCCTGGCAAGTTATTCCAGACACCCGCGTCCCTCTGTGTACAAAACAAAATAGCCTTGAAGTCTCCTCTAAACTTCCCACACTTTATTTTGTACATATGCACTCCAGTGCTTGCTATCCGTGCCCTGGGAAACAGGCTCTGGCTATCCACCCTCTAATGCCTCTCATAATCTTGTAGACCTCTATCAGCTCTCCTCTCATCCTTCTACATTCCAAAGAGAATAGTCCCAGCTCTGCTAACCTTGTCTCATAAGATTTGTTTTCCAATCCAGGCAACATCCTGGTAAATCTCCTTTGCCCCTCTCTATCGCTTCCACATCCTTCCTATAACGAGCTGACCAGAACTGAAAACAGTGCTCTAAGTGTCTCACCAGAGATTTGTAGAGTTGCAACATAACCTCTCTGTTCTTGAACTCAATCCTCCTGTTAATGAACCCCAGCATCCCATAGGCCTTCTTAACTACCCTATCTACGTGTGCAGTGACCTTGAAGGACGTATGGATTTCAACCCAAGGTCCCTCTATTCATCCACACTCTTAATTAACGGACCATTAACCCTGTACTCAGCCTCCTGGTTTGTCCTTACAAAATGCATCACCTCAAACTTATTCGGATTGAAATCCATCTGCCACTTTTCTGCCCAGCTCTGCATCCTGTCGATATCCTCTTGTAAACCTCGACAACCTGCAGCTCCATCCACAACTCCTCCAATCTGCGCGTCATCCGCAAACTTACTCACCCATCCATCCTTCCAAGGCCATTTATAAAAATCACAAAAAAACAGGGGTCCCAGAACAGATTTTTGTGGCACTCCACTAGTCACCGATCTGCAAGCAGAATACTTTCCTTCTACTGCTACCCTCTGCATTCTTCCTGTAATCCAATTTTTTATTCAAACAGCCAGGATTCCACTGATCCCATGCATTATGATTTTGAGGATGAGTCCTTCGTGGGGACCTTGTCAAATGTCTTGCTAAAATCCATGTAGACCACATCTACCGCCCTACCCTCATCAATGTATTTTGTTAGCTCTTCAAAAATCACAATTCGGCTCGTGAAGCACGACCTTCCCTTCACAAAGCGATGTTGACTATCCTTGAGTAGATTGTACTACTCCAAATGCTCGTAGATTCTATCCTTAGGAATAATTTCCAATAGTTTGCAGAACACTGATGTAAGGCTCACCGGTCTATGGTTCCCAGGATTCTCCCTATTACCTTTTTTCTAAATAAAAGGGACTACTTTTGCCGTTCTCCAATCCTCCGGCACCTTCCCTGGAAGGTGACCAGGAAGGATTCAAAGATGATAGTTACTGCTCCAGCGATCTCTTCTCTCACTTCCCTCAGCAACCTGTGGTATATCATGCCCGGCCCTGGGGGCTTATCAATCCTAATGTTTTTTTCAGAAGATAAAACAATTATCCTTCCTTAATCTCCACATTGTCCAGCACACAGGCCTGATCAAGGTCTTTTTCACTTGTGAATACTGAAGCAAAGTAATCATTTAGGACCCCGCCAACCTTCTCCGCCTCCAGGCGCATGTTGCCTTCTTTATCCTTCAGCGGCCCCGCTTTCATTCTTGTCATCCCTTTGTTCTTCACATAAGCATAGAGCCCTGAGGTTCTCCTTAGCCCCACATGCCAAGACAATCTCAAGCCCCCTTTGAGCTCTCCTAAGTCCTTTCTCAAGCTCCTTCCTGGTTACCCTATATTTTTCATGATACCCTCCTATTTCCTGTTTCTTATATCTAACATATGCTTCCGTCTCCATCTTGAAGATTTGCCTCACGGGTTTCGACAGCTAGGGTTCCCTTGTCCTACCATTTTTTCCTTGCCTCAGTGGGAGAAACCTATCCTGTACTCAACACAGGTGGTCCCTAAACTTTAACCTCAACACTTCTGAGTTAATCTCGATATTTCCTACCTCATTCCTTCATAGTTAGCCCTTCCCCTGTTAAGCACTTTCGTATTCTGTCTGTTTAAACTTTTTCCATAGTTGTACTGAAGCTAAGTGAGTTGTGGTCACTCTCACCAAAATGCTCCCCCACCAGGAGGTCTGCCACCTGACTAGGTTCATTACCCAGAACTAGATCCAGTATTGCTTGTCCTCTCGTCGGCCGGTCCACATAATGTGTCCGGAATCCTTGTTGAACACACATGACAATTTCAGCCCCATCTATGCCCCTTGTAGTCAGGAGATGCCAGTAAATATTAGGGAAGTTGAAATCACCCATAGCAGTAACGATATAACCATATAACAATTACAACACGGAAACATACCGTTTTGGCCCTTCCATTCCGTGCCGAAAGCTTACTTTCACCTACTCGCACCGACCTGCACTCAGCCCATAATCCTACATTCCTTTCCTGTTTATATGCCGATCCATTTTTTTTAAAATGACAAAATCGAACCTGTCTCTACTACTTCTACTGGAAGCTTGTCTGAGTAAAGAAGTTCCCACTCGTGTTACCCCTAAACATTTGCCCCTTAACTCTCAACTCATGTCTTCTTGTCTGAATCTCAATGGAAATAGCCTACCCATGTCAACTCTATCTACCCCCCTCATAATTTGAAATCCTTCTATCGCTTCAAAGAATAAAGACCTAACTTGTTCAATCTTTCCTTGCAGCTCCGTAACTACACCTTCCCCGTTCCTCAATGCCACCCAATAGCCTCCCTAGACGAACGCTCTGATCTATCTTGCCAGAACACCACTGTAATATTTTCTCTGATAAGCAATGAAACACCTCCCCCTCTAGTACCTCCGATTCTATCACACCTGAAGCAACGAAATCCAGGAATATTTCGTTGCCAATCGAACCCCTCCTGCAATCATGTTTCACTAATAGCAGCAACATCATATTTTCAGGTATCAATCCATACTCTAAGCTGATCCAACTTTCTAAAAATACTCCTAGCATTAAAATTAATGCATTTAAGAAAAACTCCAACTCTTATTCAATGTTCATCTCTAACTGTGCAAACAACTTTACTATCTTCTTTTTTCTTCCTTCTCGCATGCATCTCTTCCCCACCACCATTGTATCTAGTTCAAATCCACTGCAGCCTCTGCAGCAAACCTACCTGCAAGAATATTTGTCCCTCTCCTGCTCAGACGTAAACCGTCCCGTCGAAACAGGTCACACCTTCCCTGGAAATGTGTCCAATTATCTGTAAATCTGAAGCCCTCCCTTCCTGCACCACGTCTTCAGCCACGTGTTGATCTGCACTTTGTTACTATTTCTAAACCCACCTGCACGTGACACCGGTAGCGATCCTGAGATGCTATTCTGACGGTCCTGTCCTTCAATTTGGCACCTAACTCCCCACACTCACCTTTCAGGACCTCCTCACTCTTCCTACCAACTTCATTGGTCCCTACATGGACCACGACATCCGGCTGCTCACCCTCCCTCTGAGAATACCAAGAACACGATCCGAGATATCGCGGACCCTGGCACCAGTGAGGCAACAGAGCATCCGGGATTCTCGATAACTTTCACAGAACCTCTTATCTGCCCCCTAACTATCGAATCCCCTTTCTCTACTGCTCTCCTCTTTTTCCCTCCTTCCCTTCTGTGGTGAGGTTCCAGTCTCGGTGCCAGAGACGCAACCACAGCAACTTGTCCCTGGTAGGTCGTCCCCACCAACTGTATCCAAAACGGTGTACTTATTGTTGATTGGAACGGCCACAGAGGTGATCAGCTCATTCTGTCTAATCCCCATCCCTCTGCTGACAATCACTCAACTACCTGTCTCCTGACTCTTAGGGGTGACTATCTCCCTGTAACTCCTGTTTATTTCTGCCTCTGCCTCCCGAATGATCCGAAGTTCATCCAGCTCCAGCTCCAGTTCCCTAACACGGTTTTTTCAGGAGCTGCAGCTGGATGCACCTTTTACAGGTGTAGTCATCAGGGACAGCTGTGCTCGCCCTGACTTCCCACATGCTGCAAACGGAGGACGCAACAGCTCTCACTGCTGCCTTTATTACCTACTCCTGAGTTACTTAGATTTATTAAAGCACCTTACCCATCCTTAACTGAATGGAAGCAATCTCGTCGAAGCCTCTCGAGCCAAAGCCTTCCTACTCTGTCTCCCTCTACTACCTCGCCGGCTCTGTTAATTTGTCCGCTTTTCAACTCTTCCGCTGCCTCACGCACTTGCGCAGTCGTGCCCCATTCAAACTGCCGAAGAAATCCTTTGGAGATATGATGTGGTGGCCATTACAGAGACTTGGATGGCTCAGAGACAGGAATGGTCACTTCAAGGACAGTAATTGATACTTCAAGTGCCGTCTTTTAGAAGTTTCAGAAAGGACAGGGAGGGAAGCAAAAGAGCTGTGGGCGTGGCACTGTTGATCAGAGATAGTGACACAGCTGCAGAAAAAGTGAACGCCATGGAGGAACTATCCACGGAGACTCTTAGGGTGAAGTTTGGGAACAGGAAAGGGTCAATAAATTTAATGAGTGTTTTTATAGGCCGCCCGATAGTAGCAGGGATATCGAGGAGCAGATAGGGAAGCAGATCCTGGAAAGGAGTGATAATAACAGAGTAGTCGCGACGGGAGATATGAATTTCCCAAATATCGATTGGCATCTCCCTAGAACAAGAGGTTTAGACCGGGTGGAGTGTGTAAGGTGTTTTCAGGAAAGTCTCTTGACACAATATGTAGATAAGCCTACAAGAGGAGAGGCCGTACTTGATTTGGTATTGGGAAATCAACCTGGTCAGGCGTTAGATATCTCAGTGGGACAGCATTTTGGAGATAGTGATTATAATTCTATTTCCTTCACAATAGCATTGGAGAGAGATAGGGAGAGACAATTAGAAAAGTGATTAATTGGTGTATGGCCAACTATGAGGCTATCAGGCAGGAAAATGGACGCTTAATTGGGCAACATATTTATTAGGGAAAAGTATGGAAGAAATGTGGCAAATGTTCAGGGAATAGTTGTGGGGAGACAGGAAAGGTGTGGTAGGGTACAAGAACTGTGGTGTCGAAAGGCTGTAATAAATCTAGTCAGGAAGAAATAAAAGCTTACAGAAGTTTCAGAGAGTTAGGTAATGTTACAGATCCAGAGGTTTATAATGCTTACAGGAAGGAGCTAAAGAAGGTAATTAGGAGAGCCAGAAGGGGCCATGAGAAGGCCTTGGAGGGCAGGATTAAGGAAAACCCCAAAGCTTTCTACAAGTGTGTGAAGTGTAAGATGATAAGACGTGAAGCAACAGGACCTAACAAATGTGACAATGGGAAAGTGTGTATGGAACCGGAGGATGTAGAAGCGGTACTTAATGAATACTTTGCTTCAGTATTCACTGTATAAAATGATCTTGTGGAGATGACTGCAGCAGACCGAAAATCTTAAACACGCTGATATTTAGAAAGAGGGTATGCTGGAGCTTTTGGAAAGCATGAAGTTGGATAAGCCGCCGGGACCGGATGAGATATATTCAAGCCTAGTCTGGGAGGCAAGAGAAGAGGTTGCTGAGTCTTTGGCGATGAACTTTGTATCATCAATGGGGACGGGCGGGGTTTGGGAAGATTGGTGGGTTACGGATATTGTTCCTTTATTCCAGAAAAGCAGTATATATAGCCCAGGTAATTAGAGACCAGTGAGTCATACCACAGTGGTTGGTCAGTGGATGGAGAAGATCCTAAGAGGCAGGATTCATGAGCATTCGGAGAGGTATAATATGCTAAGCAATAGACAGTATAACTTTGTCAAGGCAGGACGTGCCTTACGAGACTGATTGAACTTTCTGAGGATGTGATTAAACGCACTGATGAAGGAAGAGTAGTAAATGTCATGCATCAGGATTTCGGCAAGAGCTTTCATAAGGTTCCCCATGCAAGGCTTATTGAGAAAGAAGGGCGGCATGGGATTCAAGAGGACATTGTTTGTGGATTTAGAACTGATTTGCCCACAGAATTTAAAAATTAGTTGTAGACGGGTCATATACTGCATGGAGGTCGGTCAGCATTGGAGTGCCTCAGGGATCTGTTCTTTGACCCTTACTCTTCGTGACTTTTATAAATGACCTGGAGGAGGAAGTGGAAGGATCGGTTAGTAAGTTTGCTGATGACAAAAAAGTTGGAGGTGTTGTCTATGGTGTGGAGGGCTGTCAGAGATTCAAGCGGAATATCGATTGGGTTTACAGGAAATTTCAAGCAGGCAAGAGAAGGGAAATGCAGTGGATGTTTCGGAATTCGGAATTAGAGAAGGCTTTTGTCACGGAACCGCACGTGAGGCTGCTAAACAAGATAACAGCCCATGGAATTAGCCCATGGAACCAATCTATAGGAGTTTTTCGAGGAAGTTGCCAGGTAAGCGGATGAATGGAATGCAGTGGATGTTTTATACATGGCCTTCAGTAAGGCGTTTGAGTAGGTCCCGCGTGGGAGGTTAGTTAGGAAGATTCTGTCGCTAGGTATACATGGAGAGGTAGTAAATTGGATTAGACATTGGCTCAATGGATGAAGCCAATGAGTGGTAGTGGAGGATTGCTACTCTGAGTGGAGGCCTGCGTCTAGTGGTGTACCACAGGGATCAGTACTGGGTCCATTTTTATTTGTCATCTATATCAATGATCTGGATGATAATATGACAAATTGGATCAGCAAATGTGCTGATGATACAAAGATTGGAGGTGTATTAGACAGTGAGGAAGGTTTTCAAAGCTTGCATAGGGATTTGGACTGTATTAGAAGTGGGCTGATAAATGGCTGATTGAGTTTAATGCGGACAAGTGTCAGGTATTGCACTTTGGAAGATCAAACCAAGGTAGAACATACAAGGTAAATTGTAGGACAATGAGGAGTGCAGTAGAACAGCCGGATCTGTGAGTACAGATACATAATTCCCTAAAAGAGGCATCACATGTAGATAGGATTTCAAAGAGAGCAGTTGGTACATTGGTCTTCATAAATCAAAGTATTGAGTCTAAGAGTTGGAATATAATGGTGAGATTGTATAAGACATTGGTGAGACCGAATTTGGAGTATTGCGTGCAGTTTTGGTCACCGAATTACAGGAAGGATATTAATAAGGTTGAAAGAGTGCAGAGAAAGTTTACAAGCATGCTGCCAAGACTTGAGAAACTGCGTTACAGAGAAAGGTTGAATAGGTTAGGACTTTATTCACTGGAGCGTAGGAGAATGAGGGGTGATTTGATAGAGGTGTATAAAATTATGAGGGTATAGATAGAGAGAATTCAAGCTAGCTTTTTTCCATTGAGGCTGGGGTGAAAAAAAAACAAAGGTCATGGGTTAAGGCTGAAGGGGGAAAAATTAAAGGGAACATTAGCGAGGGCTTCTTCACGCAGAGAGTGGTGGGAGTGTGGAACGAGCTGCCAGATAAAGTGGTGAATGCGGGCTCACTTTTGACATTTAAGAAAAACTTGGACAGGTACATGGATGAGAGGGATTTGGAGGGATATGGCCCAGGTTCATGTCAGTGGAACTAGGTAGAAAAATGGTTCGGCACAGCCGAGAAGGGCTAAAGGGCCTGTTTCTGTGCTGTAATGTTCTAAGGTTCTATGGAATTACGGGGAAGTTACGTGCATGGATAGAGTGTTAGTTGATAGGCAGGGAGCAGAGAGTGACAATGAAGTGATCCTATTCTGGTTGGCTGCCGGTTACCAGTTGTGTTCCACTGGGGTCCTTGTGGTGGCCGGCAATTTTGCGTTGTATGTCAACGATTTGGTTTATGGAATAGATGGCTTTGTGTCTAAGTTTGTTGATGATACCAAGATAGTTGGAAGGGCCGGTAGTGCTGAGGAAACAGAGTCTGCAGAGGGACTTGATCAGATTGGGAGAATGGGCAAAGAAGTGACAAATGAAATACAATGTTTGAAAGTGTATGGTAATGCACTTTGGTAGATGAAATAAACGGGCAGACTATTATATAAAAGGGGATAATATTCAAAGTTCTGAGAAGAAACGGGACTTGGGTGTTCTCGTTCAGGATACATTTAAGGTTAACCGCTGGTTGATTGGGTGTTCAAGTAGGCGAATGCAATGTTGACATTCATTTTTAGAGGAATAGAGTATAGGAGCAAGGATCTGATGTTGAGGCTCTATTAGGCACTGGTAATAGAGTGCAGTTTTGGGCTCCTTAATTAAGAATTGTTGAGCTGCATTTGGAGAAGATTCAGCAGAATGTTTGGGGAAAGAGAGGGCTAAATATGAGGAACGTTTGACCGCTCTTGGACTGTACTCGTATGAGTTTAGAAGAATGCGGGGGGAGCTGATAGAAACATTTCGAATGTTACAAGACATGGACAGAGTGGATGTGGCAAAATTGTTTCCCATGGTGGCGGAGTCTAGTGCGAGATGGCATGACTTAAGGATTGAAGGGCTCCCATTCAGAACAGAGATGTGAAGATTTTTTTTTATTAGGCAAAATCTGTAGAATTTATTGCCACGGGCAGCAGTGGAGGCCATATTATTGGGTGTATTTAAGGCAGAGATTGATACGTCTCTGAGTAGCCAGGGCATCAAAGTTTATGCTGAACAGGTGGGGGAGTGGGACTAAATGGGAGAATGGATCAGCTCATGATAACATGGCGGAGCAGACTCGACGGGCCGAATGGCCGACGTTTGCAGCTTAGTTTTATGATCTTATGATCTTATGGATGCAAAACCGAGCTGAGAAAAGGCGGATTGCGTTCAACCCTGATAAGTGCGAGGTTGTTCATTTGGGTTGGTCAAATATAATGGCAGAATATATTACGAATGGTAAACCTTGCAGTGTGGACGATCAGAGGGATTTTGGAGTCCGAGTCTATCAGACACTCAGAGCGGCTGCGCAGTTTGACTCCGTGTTTAAGAATACGATGCATTGGCAATCATCAACCGTCAAATTGTGTTCAACAGCGAGAGGTAATGTTACAGCCCAATAGCACACTGGTCAAACCCTACTTGGGGTACTGTGCTCAGTTGTGGTCACCTGACAACAGGAATGATTTTGAACCGATAGAAATGGCACAGAGGAGCTTTACAAGGATTTTTCCCGGATTGGGGAACATGGCTTCTCGTAATAGTTTCAGTGAACTCGGAGTTCTCTCCCTGCAGCGACGGAGGATATGAGGTGACCAGACAGAGGAGTATAAATGATGCGAGACATTGATCGTGTGGATAGATAGAGAAAACACCACCAACATTACTCTCTTCGGCAAGGTTATTCACAGCTCCTTGGAAATTCTCATACAAACCGCCATAAAGCTGAACGCAATCAAACTGCTCAGAGAGGTGTTCGCGGGTTCCACATTATCCTCCAGTGTAGTCTGCAAACTGGACCTTGTCAAAAGCCTTGTTAAATTCCGTGAAAGTCACATTTACTATCCGTGCGTGATCAACCTTCCCCGGTCAAATCAGACCGACAACTCTCCCTGGGTCTCACGCCATCTGATACCTCCCTCCCCTTCGATGTTCCACGCTCCCAATCTCCTCCGCTTTTCCCTCTCTCACCACTCCAGTTCATGTCCGTCTCTCCCAACCTTCCATCTCCCAGGGTGGCTACCATCTGGGATATCCTTAATAGACATGTCTATGTTTATTACAAATACCAATACAAAAAAAAAGGGTCCTACCCAATCAAATCAGACGGTCATCTCTCCCTATGTCCCACATCATTACTCCCGAAGGATTTACCCTGTTTTACCGAACTGGACTGTAAAAGAATTTATTCCGGGTTCAAACAGAAATAAAGACACAGACACCGGTGTACGGGTAATCCTTGAATAGGTGATCACGTTGTCTTAGGACTCTGCCAATGTCAGTTTATGTCTTAAATTTATAGAGTGAATTTTGGGCAATAGCCAACAGCCAAATGTATTCAGTGAGCGATTTCAAGAAGCACTGGTTGGATATCAGACAGTCTACAAATGCTTCTGGTCGGTGCACAAAATTAGAACTGCACGTCTGCAGTCAGTTCCTCTTTTACTAAGACAGTGTTGGACAAAAGTTAACACTACCTCATTCTTGGTATGAAATGCTGCTAGCTTATGTCAGATCGCACGAGCAAGGCAGTCTCTGCATCTTATCCTGTGACCTGCGTGACCTCAGTCTTCAGCCAGTACAGTTTGGTAAAAGCATTTATTTTTTCACCTTCAGACAAAGTAATTCATCATGAGAACGTAGGATTTAGAAGCAGAATTAGACCATTTGTTTCATTTAGTCTGCTCCACCATTTCATCGTGCCTATTCTAATATACTTCTCAGCCTCAATCCCCTCCCTTCTTCCAGTATTCCTTCAAGCCCTGACCAATCAAGAACCTTCAAGAACCAATCAAGACCAATCTTCTAACCCGTGCAGGAGAGATATAACAAAAAGAAGGCTTTGGACTCCACGGCCGCCTGTGGCAAATAAATCCACAGAATCACCACACTCTGGTTAAAGTAATTTCTCCTTGTCTCTGTTCTAAAAGGACGCGCCGCTCTTCTAAGACTTTGTCTACTGGTCTTCGACTCCCCCACCATAGAAACTATCCTCTCCACCCATTCGACCAAGGCATTTAAATACTCAATAGATTTCGATGGCGTCACCCTTCTTCCTTCTAAATTCCAGTGAGTGCAGGCCTAGAGATATCAGACACTTCTCATATGACAGCTTTCAATCTGGGAATCATGTTTGTGAACCTCGTTTGAACCCTCTCCACTTTGAGCACCATCTTTCTAAGATTAGAGGCACAAAACTGTTCACAATACTCCACGTGAGAACTCACCAGTGCTTTATAAAGTCTCAGCATACCACCTTTCCGTTTATATCCGAGTCGAAATGCTGACATGCATTTGCCGTCCTCACCACAGACTCAACCTGAGAAGGTTACATCATCGGCACAACATTGTGGGCTGAGGGACCGGGAATGTGCTGTAGATTTCTATGTTCAACCTGCAATTTAACCATTAGGGAATCCCGCACAAGGGCATTCGTCCCCTTGAATCTCCGATTTTTTTTTCTGTTTTCTCTCCGTTTAGAAAATAGTCAACCATATTACTTTCTCCCAAACTGCATGACCATGCATCTTTCAACACAGCAGTACATCTGCCATTTCTTTGCCCTGTCTAAGTCCTTCTGGAGCCCGTCTACTTCCTCAAAACTACCTGCCCCTCAACTTATCCTCATATCATCTGCAAACTGTGGAGCCACGTTCATGGAGCTACATACACGGACCGTAAGATCCCTCTGCTCATCGACACTGTCTTGTCTTTAATCGTGTGCTATATCTTTCTATTTGTCCGGGTTGAGCTTATCTGCCATTTCTCCAACCACATCTGCAAGGGATTTCAGCAGAGCAGCAATTGCTTTCGTTTCCAGGAAAAGATGAGGACGGTGCAGGACATGTGTGTTCCAAAAATGAAGAAGTTCTCCGTACTCAAGAAGTATTCAACATTGGCCGAAAAGGGAACTCAAAGCTCTTGCAAAAGCTAAAGAAAGGGCTTACAAGAAAATAAAAATTAGTGGGAATGCAATCACCTGTTCGGCTCGTGGCTTCATCCGGGTGATGAACAACCAATATGAACAACCTCACACTTACCTGGGTTGAACTCCATCTGCCACTTCACAGCCCGCTTTTGCATCCTATGAATGTCCTGCAGTAAGCTCTGACAGACGTCAAAATTGGGGGTATCTACAACAGCCCCAACCCTTCTATCAACCGAATTTTAAGAAACCATACTTCCAAATTCTCATCCAGGTCTTTTTTGCCTTCTGTGGGCAAGCCAGTTCTGGATCCACAAAGCAATGCCCCCTCGGGTCCCATGCCTCCTTACCTTCTCAATAAGCCTTCCATGGGTAACTTATCAAATTCTCGGTGAAATCAATATACGCTACATCTACTGCACTAACATCATCAATTTTTTTTAGTCACATCCCGATAAATATACCATCAGTCTGGAAGGCACGACCTGCCTTTCACAAATCCTTATGACATAGTGATCAGATTAATCATAATATGCTTCAACAAATATTCATAAATCCTGACTCTCAGGATCTTTTCCGTCAACTTACCAACCACTGAAGCACTATACATTGGTCTGTAAGTTCCAGGGCTATCTCTACTCCATTTCCAAAATAAAGGAACAACATCCACAACCCTCCAATCCTCCGGAACCTCTCCCTCCCCATTGATGGTACATTCTTCACATACTTATATAATGTTCTGCGATTTACATTAATCCTATCCTCCAAAGCATTCTTATAGTCCCTTCTGGCTGCTCTAATTTCTTTATTAAGCTCCTTCCTGCTAGTTGTATAATCTTTCAGATCTTTGTCATCAAGTAGTGTTTTGAACCTCTCGTAAAGCCTTCGTTTCTTCTTCATTAGATGTATAGTAGCCTCTGTACACCACGGTTCCTGTACCATTCCAACCTTGCCCTTTCTCATTGGAACGCACCTATGCAGAACTCTACGCAAATACGCCCTGAACATTTGTCACATTACTTTCGTACAGTGCTGATAGAGTACGATGGAGTTTAATACAGACAAGTATGAGGTATTGCACTTTGGAAGGAAAAACGAGCTGGAACAGACAAGGTAAATGGTAGGGTGCACTGCACTGAAGAGTGCAGTAGAACAGAGGGATCCAGGAATTCAGATACAAAATCCCCTAAAAGTGTCATAACATGTCGATAAGCTAGTAAGGAGAGGTTTTGGTACATTGTCCTTTTAAATCAAACTATGGAGTATAAGAGTTGGAATGTTATGCTGAGGTTGTATAAGGTATTGGTGAGGCCGAATTTGGAGTATTGTGTACAGTTTTGGTCACCGAATTGCAGGCAGGATATTAATAAGGTTGAAAGAGTGCACAGAATGTTTACAAGGATGTTGCCGGGTCTTGAGAAACTGAGTTACAGAGAAAGGTTGAATAATTGAGGACTTCATACCCTGGAGCGCAGAAGAATTAGGGGAGATTTGATAGAGATGTATAAAATTATGATGGGTATAGATAGAGTGAATGCAAGCAGGCATTTTTCCCACTGAGTCTAGGGGAGAAGAAAAACAGAGGACATTGGTTAAGGGTGAAGGGGGAAAAGTTTAAAAGGAACATTAAGTGGCGGGGGGCTTCTTCACACAGAGAGTAGTGGGAGTGCGGACTGAGTTGCCAGATGAAGTGGTAAATGCATTTACTGTTAACATTTAATAAAAAATGAACTTGCACAGCTACATGGATGAGAGGTGTATGGAGGGATACAGCCCAGTTGCTGATCAGTGGGACTAGGCAGAAAAAAATGGTTCGGCACAGCGAAGAAGGGCCAGAAGGCATGTTTTTATGCTGTAATGTTCCGTGGTTCTATGATTCTATTAGTCCCCCTCCAGTTCAGGTTCAACCCGTCCCCTCTGAATAGGTCCCACCACTCCCTGGAACCATGCCCAATTATCCAGAAACATGAAGCCCTCCCTCCTGCACTAATTCCTTAGCCACGTATTTAGCTGCATTAACTTCCTATTTATAGCCTCACTAGCACGTGGCACGGTTCGCAATACTGAGACAGCCACCCTGGAGGTCCTGTCCTTCAACTTTGCACCAAACTACTTAAACTCTCTTTGCAGGACATCGTCCTCTTTCCTATTCACTTCATTGGTCCCTACATGGTCCACGACATCTGTCTGCTCACCCTCCCTCTTGAGAATACTGGGAATACTAAGGTGTTAGAGGTTTATGCAGGGGAACATCTTTAATCTATTAATAAAAATACCATTCGTCTCAAGGTAGTTATGAAAAAGGAGAGGTCCGGTCCTCGGGTTTGGATTCTAAATTGGAACAAAGCCGATTTTACCTTGGATCAGAATGGATCAGGAAAGTGTGGATTTGGACAAGTTATTTTTTTTTTCTGTCTGCTGATGGTGCACTTGGTAATTTAGATCCCTAGTGCAGTTTCATCTCAGTGTTCAAGTGAACGGCCTATGCTCTGAATAATGGGAAGTTTTGAAGGAGAGAAGGACTTTGGTGTACAAGTCGGGTGCATACACTGTGAACGGTGAGGAGTGCCAAGGGACTGACACACGTCCCACTCGACACAGAGATACAGGGAGACCAGACAGACGGTGTATTAGTCTAGAGCGGCGGGGACTGAGTTGGGAGGAGATGCATGTCTATATCATTATGAGAGATACAGGGAGACCAGACAGACGGTGTATTAGTCTAGAGCGGCGGAGTCTGAGGTGGGAGGAGATTCAAGTCTATATCATTATTTCGTTTTATTTGTTTTTTTATATACATTTTCTACATCGCTACAGATAAAAAAAACCCCAGATCGAAATGAAGAACATTAATACAGTACAAAATTAAACATACGTTAATAATATCATACAAAAGAAGATAATTGAGAAAGCACCCAAATTGAAGATATGTAAAATTAGTATCCTCCCCAAGCCCCGCAACAACAAAGAACTCCAGACCAACCACACCACAACCAGAGAGTATACATCAGGACATTCAAACCCCCAAAACTATAAATACACTTAGAAACAGAAGATATTAATGCCTACTACCAACAAAAAAGGAGCTGAAACAAGGGACCGAAAAAAAAACCTTAGTTAAGAGGAAGGTTATGAAAATACTCAATAAAAGGTCCCCAGACCTTATGGAACTTTGTATCCGAATTAAGAACTGAATAATGAATTTTTTCAAGGTCTAAGCAGGACATAATATCATTAAGCCATTGAGCATGCGTGGGCGGGGCAACATCCCTCCATCTAAGGAGGATTAAACGTCTGGCCAGGAGAGAAGCAAAAGATAATATTCGACACTTAGTCGAACTCAGACGTAAATCTGTCTTACCCAAAAAACCGAACAAAGCAATTAAAGGGTTAGGTTCTAGGTGGTGAGGGTCTATATCATTATGAGAGACACAGGGAGACCAGACAGACGGTTTAATAGTCTACAGTGGCGGGGACTGAGGTGGGAAGAGATACAGGTCTATATCATTATGAGAGATACAGGGAGACCAGGCAGACGGTGTATTAGTCTAGAGCGGCGGGGACTGAGGTGGGAGGAGATACAGGTCTCTATCATTATGAGAGATACTGGGAGACCAGACAGCCGGAGTATTAGTCTAGAGCGGCGGAGACTGAAGGGGGAGGAGATACTGGTCTATATCATTATGAGAGGTACAGCGAGACCAGACAGACGGTGTATTAGTCTAGAGCGGCGGAGACTGAGGTGGGAGGAGATACAGGTCTATATCATTATGAGAGATACAGGGAGACCAGACAGCCGGAGTATTAGTCTAGAGCGGCGGAGACTGAGGTGGGAGCAGATTCAGGTCAATGTCATTATGAGAGATACAGGGAGACCAGACAGACGGTGTATTAGTCTAGAGCGGCGGAGACGGAGGGGGGAGGAGATACAGGTCTATATCATTATGAGAGGTACAGCGAGACCAGACAGACGGTGTATTAGTCTAGAGCGGCGGAGACTGAGGTGGGAGGAGATACAGGTCTATATCATTACGAGAGATACAGGGAGACAAGACAGACGGAGTATTAGTCTAGAGCGGCGGAGACTAAGGTGGGAGCAGATACAGGTCAATGTCATTATGAGAGGTACAACGAGACCAGACAGACGGTGTATTAGTCTAGAGCGGCGGAGACTGAGGTGGGAGCAGATACAGGTCTATAACATTATGAGAGATACAGTGAGACCAGACAGCCGGAGCATTAGTCTAGAGCGGCGGAGACTGAGGTGGGAGCAGATACAGGTCTATAACATTATGAGAGATACAGGGAGACCAGACAGCCGGAGCATTAGTCTAGAGCGGCGGAGACTGGGTGGGAGCAGATACAGGTCAATGTCATTATGAGAGATACAGGGAGACCAGACAGACGCTGTATTAGTCTAGAGCGGCGGAGACGGAGGGGGGAGGAGATACAGGTCTATATCATTATGAGAGATACAGGGAGACCAGACAGACGGTGTATTAGTCTAGAGCGGCGGAGACTGAGGGGGGAGGAGATACAGGTCAATGTCATTATGAGAGATACAGGGAGACCAGACAGACGCTGTATTAGTCTAGAGCGGCGGAGACTGAGGGGGGAGGAGATACAGGTCTATATCATAATGAGAGATACACGGAGACCAGACAGCCGGAGCATTAGTCTAGAGCGGCGGAGACTAAGGGGGGAGGAGATACAGGTCAATGTCATTATAGAGATACAGGGAGACCAGACAGACGGTGTATTAGTCTAGAGCGGCGGAGACTGATTTGGGAGCAGATACAGGTCAATGTCATTATGAGAGATACAGGGAGACCAGACAGACGGTGTATTAGTCTAGAGCGGCGGAGACGTAGGTGGGAGGAGATACAGGTCTATATCATTATGAGAGATACAGGGAGACCAGACAGACAGTGTATTAGTCTAGAGCGGCGGAGACGGAGGTGGGAGGAGATACAGGTCTATATCATTATGAGAGATGCAGGGAGACCAGACAGACGGTGTATTAGTCTAGAGCGGCGGAGACGGAGGTGGGAGGAGATACAGGTCTATATCATTATGAGAGATACAGTGAGACCAGACAGCCGGAGCATTAGTCTAGAGCGGCGGAGACTGAGGTGGGAGCAGATACAGGTCTATAACATTATGAGAGATACAGGGAGACCAGACAGCCGGAGCATTAGTCTAGAGCGGCGGAGACTGGGTGGGAGCAGATACAGGTCAATGTCATTATGAGAGATACAGGGAGACCAGACAGACGGTGTATTAGTCTAGAGCGGCGGAGACGGAGGTGGGAGGAGATACAGGTCTATATCATTATGAGAGATACAGGATGACCAGACAGTCGGTGTATTTCTATGGAGCGGTGACAGGCTGGAGCGTGTACAGGCATTGTAGGGAGATGGACATTGCGTCTGTAGAAAGGATGGGTCTGTTCTTTTCTGTCATTTGCGTTCACTGCTTTTCAGGAGGGCAGGGACTGATTAGAACTCAGAGAGTGGGAAGAGCAGGGGTTGGATTAGATCAGGGATAATGACGATTAACAAAGTCACGAAACGATTTTTTTTTCCCACAGACGACATGGAAAGTGAACGACCCACACGGAGAGTCCGATCAGACTCAAGCATCTGGCTAATCTGTGTTTTAACAGCGACCCTTATTATCACGGGTATCTGCTGGAGGATTCATGGTGAGTTTCACACCGGTCGCAACGACCAAACCGCAGAGAATAAAAATGGCCACTTTGACATCGACACATTCGCAACATGTCCCAGAAACACCCTTTACTGTGATATCAACGCACCCATCCCTGTGGTTGTGACGGGCCACTTATAATGACTACGACACATCCCTCACAGCGACCCCGACAGTACGCCCATCAATACAGAGTTCAACGTGATACCGACACACAACTGCCAACCATAGAACATTACAGCACAGAAGCACGCTTTTTGGCAATTCTTGGCTGTGCTGACCCATTTTTACAGCCTAGTCCCACTGACCTGCAGCTAGACCATATCCCTGCATACCCCTCTCATAAATGTACCAGTCCAAGCTTTTCTTAAATAATAAATGTGAGCCTGCATTCACCACTTCAAATGACAGTTCATTCCACACTCCCACTACTCTCTGTGTTAAAAAGCCCCCACAAATGTGCCCTTTAAACTTTTCGCCCTTCCCCCTTAACCCATGTTCGTCGTTTCTTTTTTCTCCCCTAAACTCAGTTGAAAAAACCTGTTTGCATTCACTCTATCTATACACAACATAATTTTATACACCTTTATCAAATCTCCCCTCATTCTTCACGCTCCATGGAATAAAGTCCTAACCTATTCAACCTTCCTCTGTAACTCAGTTTCTCAAGTCCCGGCAACATCCTTGTAAACATTCTCTGCACTCCTTCAACCTTATTAATATCCTTCCCCTAAGTAGGTGACCAAAACTAAACGGAACACTCAAATTCAGGTTCATCAATGTCTTATAAAACCTCGCCATAACATTCCAACTCTTATATTCAATAATTAGATTTATAAAGGCCAATGCGCCGAAAGCTCTGTTTACGACCTTATCGACCTGTGACGCCACTTTTAGAAAATTATGTATCTGTATTCACAGATCCCTCTGATCTACTGCGCTCCTCACTATCCTATTATTTACCTTGTATGTTCAACCTTGTTTTTTCCTTCCAAAGTACAATACCTCACATTTGTCTGCATTAAACTCCATTTTCCATTTGTCATCCCACTTTTCCAGCTGGTCCAATTCCCTCTGCAAGCTTTGAAAATCTTCCTCACTGTCCACTACACCTCCAATCTTTGTATTATTTGCTGATCCAATTCACCACATTATCGTCAAGATCATTGATATAGATGATCAAATAACAATGGACACAGCACTGATCCCTGTGGCACACCACTAGTTACAGGCCTCCACACAGAGAAGCAATCCTCCACTACCACTCTCTGGCTTCTCCCATTGAGCCAATGTCTAATCCAATTTACTACCTCACCATGTATACCTAGCGACTGAATCTTCCTAACTATCCTCCCTTGCGGGACCATGTCAAAGGCCTTACTGAAGTCCATATAGTCAACATCCACTGCCTTCCCTTCATCTACTTTCCTGTTAACCTCCTCGAAAAACGTTAATTGATTGGTTAAACATGACCTACCACGCACAAAGCCATGTTGACTCTGCCTAATAAGTTCCTGCCTGTAGATCATATCTCTTAGTACTCCTTCCAATAAGTTACCTACTACTGACGTCAAACATACCGGCCTATAATTTCCCGGATTACATTTACAGCTTTTTAAGCAACGGAACAACATGAGCTACCCTCCAATTCTCCGGTACCTCACCCGTGGATACAAACATTTTCAATATATCTGCCAGGGCCCCAGAAATTTCAGCACTACTCTCCTTCAAGGTCCAAGGGAATACTCTGTCTGCTCATGGGAATTTATCTACTCTGATTTGCTTCAAGACAGCAAGCACATCCTCCTCTTTAACTGTTGAGGTTCCGAGTCCTCACTACTTGTTTGCCTTAGTTCCAGAGGCTCCTTGCAATTCCTTACTAAATACAGATGCAAAAAAAAAACAAATAAAATCTCCGCCATTTCTTTTGGTTCCATACATAGCCGAATGCTCTGTTCTTCAAGAGGACCAATTTTATCTTTCAATTTTATACTCCTCAAGCACCTTATTTGCTCTTGTCGTGGTTTCTCGTGCCCCACAAACGACCAGACGCAGAAGATTCTTCAAGAAGTATTAAGCTTTAATTTGCAAATCAAAGCTGAGACAGTCAGTGAGCTAGTCGCTGATTGCCCACCGATCATTGTACATAGCATTTTTATAGCAATCTCCTGGTTAAGTTGCATTAGCATATCCAATCAGTCTATAGGTGCGTATCTCAAGTACATCCGCCACTATTGTTTCTACCTATTGACTTAATCATGTTCTAATCTACATCTCTTAACTTCCTCTTATTAACACACCATTGCCTTCGACATTCTTAAGATTTCATTCTCCTACTAAATTGGGTACATGCATAGCAAATAGCAAGTTCAAACTACATAATCTACATCAAAGCTGACTACATAGTTTTGGTTACAAAGCAAACAAGTTCAAAGCAAAACAACTCTCAGCTACCTCTCATTAACACACCATTGTTTTCTACATTCAATTGGATACATGCATAGCAAATAGCAAACTCAGACTAAATAATCCACATCTCTTAGCTTCCTCTTATTAACACACCATTGTCTTCTACATTCTTAAGATTTCATTCTCTAGCAAATAACAAGTTCAAAGATGACTACATCGTTTTGGTTACACAGCAAACAATGCAACTTTTATACTCCAATACTCCTTGTTGTCTATAACTTTCATACATCTCTCTCTTCTTCTTTATCAGATTTACAATCCACGCTTTTTGGATACTTTTTCATTTCTTCAAATTGCCCCTTTTTTCAGTTCAGTACCTCAACCCGAAGACCTGATCTATCTTTATCCATGACCAAGTTGAAAATAATGGTGTTATGATCACTAGACCCAAAGTGTTCCCCTACACACACTCCCGTCACTTGTCCTAACTCGTTTCCTGGTAGGAGATCTACTATTGCATCCTATCCAGTTGGTACCTCTATATATTGATTTAGAAAACTTTCCTGATCGCATTTTACAAACTCTGACCCGTCAGTATGGGAGCCCCAACAATATGTGGAAAAATTAAAATCTCTTACCATCACAACTTCATGTTTCCTGAAGTTGTCTGCTATCTCTCTGCAGTTTTGCAGCTCCAATTCTCACTGACTATTGCGTGTTGTGAAATACAATCCCATTAATGTGGTCATACCATTCCTGTTTCTCAGTTCCACCCAGATGACCTCGGTAGACAAGCCCTCTAATCTATCCTGCCTGAGCACTACTGTAAAATTTTCCTTGACTAGCAATTCCAACACACACCCTTCATCCCTTTGTCTCTACCAACTCTGAAAATTCGTAACCCAGGAACATGAAGCTGCTAGTCCTGCCCCTCCTATAGACAAGTTTCTCTAATGGCTATGATGTCATAATTCCACGCCCTCAGCTCGTCTGCCTCCCTCAAAATACTCCGCGCTTTTAAATAGGCACATCGCAGAAGATTATTACCACCACACACAGCTCTTCTGTTTCTGATTTTGCATGAACTTTTAACATCATATATTTTCACCACCGCTCCACTATCTGCTGTGGCAATCTGGTTCCCATCCCCTTGCAAATCTAATTTAAACCATCCGCAATTGCACTAGCAAACCTCCCTGCAAGGATATGGGCCCCCCTGTAGCTCAGGTGTAACCCTTCTCTATTGCACACGTCCCACCTGCCCAGAGGAGATCCCAAAGATCCAAAAATCTGGAACCGTACCCCCTATAACATTTCCTCAACCACGTGTTCATCCTCCAGATCATCTTACACTTACCCTCACTGGCACGTGGCACAGGAAGCAATCTTGAGATCACTCCTCTCGAGGTCCTGCTTTCTAACTTCCAACCGAACTCTCCATACTCACTCTTCAGGACCTCCTCACTCTTTCTTCCAACGTCATTTGTACCGACGAGAACCATGACATCTGGCTGCTCACCCTCCCACTTCAGAATGCTGTGCACAAGATCAGAGACATCCCTGACCCTGGCACACGGGGGGCAACAAACCATACGGGAGTCTCTGTCACGACTGCAGAACCTCCTGTCTGTACCTGTAACTATCGAGTCCCCTATCACTACCGCTCTCCTCATCTGCCCCCTCCCTTCTGCACTGCAGAACCAGACTCAGTGCCAGAGATCCGGCAGCCGCATCTTGTCCCAGGTAAGTCATCTCTCCCAACAGCATCCAAATCGGTATACATGTTGTTGAGGGGAATGGCCGGCGGGGATCCCTGCTCTGTCTGCCCTTCCCCCCTTCTCTCGCCTGACGATAACCCAATTACCTGTGTCCTGCTTCTTTGACGCTACTACCGCTCTTAAACCACTATCTATAAACTCCTCATTCTCGGGATTGAACCGAAGGTCATCCCGCTTCTGCTCCAGTTCCCTAACGCGGTTTGTTAGGAGCTGCAGCTGGATGCACTTCCTGCAGGTGTCGTTGTCAGGGACAGCGGAGGTCTCCCTGACTTCCCACATCCTGCAAGACGAGCATTCCAACATCCTGCCTGGCATTCTCTCTACTCTAAACTAATGAAACAAAACTTTCCGGAAACTACATTTGATAAGGTACCACACGGTAGGCATATTCCGAAAGACAGAAGGCATGGGCTCCTGGGAAGTTTGGCCAAGTGGATTCAGAATTCGCATTCCTGCAGAAAGCAGCTGGTGTTTATGGAGGGAGTACATTCGGATTGGAGGGCTGTTACTAGTGGTTTCCCACAAGAATCGGTTCCGGGATCCCTACTTTTCGTGGAGTTTATTAACGACCTGGATGTGGGGGTAGAAGTCTGGGTTGGCAAGTTTTCATACGACACAAAGGTTTGTGGTGTTGTGGATCGTGTGGAGGATTGTCAAAGATTGCAGATAGACATTGACAAGATGCAGAAGTGGGCTGAGAAGCGGCAGATGCAGTTCCTCTCGGAGAAGTGTGAGGTGGTACACATTGGAAGGACAAACTCTAAGGCAGAGTACAATGTAAATGGCAGGATACCTGGTCCTTTGGAGGAGCCGAGGGATCTGCGGGTATATGCCCACAGATCCCTGAAAGTTACCTCACAGATAGATAGGGTAGTTAAGAAACCTTATGGACTGTTAGCTTTCATAAGTCGAGGGATACAGTTTAAGTGTCGCGAGATAATGATGCAGTTCCATAAAACTCTGGTTAGGCCACACTTGGAGTACTGTGTGCAGTACTGGTCCCCTCACTAGTGGAAGTATGTGGAAGCATTGGAAAGTGTACAGAGGAGATTTACCAGGATGCTGCCTGGTTCAGAGAGAAGAGATTATGATAAGAGATTAAGAGAGTTAGTGCTTTACTCTTTGGAGAGAATGAGGATGAGAGGATACATGATAGAGGTGTACAAGATATTAAGAGGAATAGATAGAGTGGACAGCCAGCTCCTCTTCCCCAGGGCACCACTGCTCAGTACAAGAGGACATGGCTTTAAGGTAAGGGGTAGGAATTTCAAGGGGGATATCAGAGCAAGGATTTTTACTCAGAGGGTGGTTGGCGCGTGGAATGCACTGCCTGAGTCAGTGGTGGAGCCAGATAGACGAGTTTAATTTAAGAGACGACTTGACAGGGAGATGGAGGAACTTGAAATGGGGGTTAATATGGGACGCTTGGTTTAAGCGTCGACCAAACATTGTGGGCCGAAAGGATTCTACTGTATTATTCTATGTTCTATGTTCCATAAGTCGGACACACAGTAACCGTGATATAAACACGGCCTTTACCGTAACACAATCAAGACTCGTCCTGACACCAACACGCCATTCACCATAACATCAACAATGCTGTTACTATAGCACGGTAACGACCTTCAACGAGACACAGATAAACTCCTATCCGCGACACTGACACGAACTTCACCGTGACACTGAAGTACCGTACACCGTGACAATTTAACGCTCCTCAAAGTGATCAGCTTCGCCCCTCACCGTGATAAAGATTCAGAAGTCACTGTAACACCCCATACCGTGACGGTATCTCCCCTCAACATTACACAAATGCACCGCTCACTGAGGCAATTACTCGCACCTCACCTTGACACAGGCAAACCCCTGAACGTGATACCAACACCTAAATTCACAATGACACCACCATAGTACTCTCTGTGACACCATCACACACCTCAGCGTGACCCTCTCACACAAACCGTGGCCAGGACATATCCTTCACCGTGACACAGACATACGCTTCTCGGTGAGACCAACACATGCCACACCGTGACACTGATACTCCACCCACGGTGACAACACAAGGCCCCTCACCCTGACATTTTCCTCGCGTTGACATCGAGATACACTTCATTGTGACCCGGCACACCTCTCGCCGGGGCACAGAAACTCCTATCACAGTGACACGATCACGTTCCTCTCAGCAACTGGGACATTCCTCGCACGATATTGACGCAGACCCCCATGGTAACAACAACAAAACCTTCACCGGAACATTGATAACCCCTCAGCGTGACACAGACACGCCCCTCAAGGTGGCGCCGACATCTCTCACTGTGCCACCAGAACATCCTTCACCGTGACACTAACACAACACTCTCTGTGTCCCGTTCGGTAGCGTGACGCTGACTCACGTGTCACTGTAAACTTTAAACTTCCTTCACCATCTCTCTCAGTGTCACAGATTCGACATTCTTACGAAACATGTCACCGAAACTCTAATCTGTCCGATCTTAAACGAATGAACAGTGATCTCCGTCACCAGCTCACTGAGATTGAAACAAAGTACAGATCTGTCAAAGAAGCCAAGGCTCAAATCTGTGAATTGTTGACAAGCAGAAGAGGTGAGACATCATCCCCCTCATTCACCCGCTCCTCATCACAGGGCAGGCATGGAGAGAGGAAGCGTCACTCTATGCTTGACATCGAGAGTATGTGATGTGATGGTATGGAAAAATGATTCTCTCTGTGTTTGACCCGGCGAGAATGACGGGACTGCGTGGAGGGAGTTCCCCTCTGTCACCGAATCTAGGAGAGTGTGCTGGGACGTTGTGGAGGTGGATTCACTCTGTTTTTGAACATAGGCTTGTGAGACATAACATTGCTGCTTCACACTATGTCTCACTCCGGGAATGTCTGATGGGACGGTATGGATCCAACGTCAGTCTGTGTCTGACAGCGGGATTGTGTGATGGGAAGTGCCCAGAGAGATTCACCCCATGTCTGAACTCTGAAGTGTGTTATGGGACCATGCACAGAGAGTTTCACTCCGTGTGACGGGACGGAATAGAGGGGGCTTCACTCTGTGACTGAATCCGGGAGTGAGTGATGGGACGGTGCAGAGGGAGGTTCACTCTGTATTTGACTCGTAGAGTGTGTAATGGGATAGTAGAAGAGAGAGCGTCGGTGTCTGACTCAAAGAGTTTGTGATGGGACAGCGCAGAGGAACTTTCATTCTATGTGACACCGGATTCTGTGATTGAATGTTGGGGAGGGAGTCTGACCACGTGAGTGAACTTCACTTTGTGTGTGGACACAGGGAGGTGTTGTGAGACGATATAGAGAGAACTTCATTCAGCTACTCGCCAGAGAGTGCGATGGGACGTAAGGAGGGGAACTCGTGCTAGACTCGGAAGTGTTTGATGAGACCGAGTGGTGGCAGCTTCCCTCTGTGTTTTTTCACTCTGCTCTGTGATGTGATTGGAAACTGCAGAGGGAGAATATGCCGTGTGTGCTGAGGAAGTTTCTTTTTGTGTCTTACCGCTGAAGTGTGTGATGGGGCAGTGGAGAGAGAGAGATTCACACTGTGTCTGACAAGGCTATCTGTGATTGGGCTCTGTGGAGGGATATAAATTTTGTCGGTTGACCCAGGGTGTGTGTGATGGGACGGTGTGGAGGGAGATTCACTCTGTGTCTGACCCCGGGAATGTGTGATGGGACGGTGTGGAGGGAGATTCACTCTGTGTCTGACCCCGGGAGTGTGTGAGGGGCGGTAAGGAGCAAGTACTCTGTCTCCGACCCCGGGAGTGTGTGATTAGACGGGGTGCAAGGAGTAACACCCAGAATCTGACCACGGAAGAGTGTGACAGGACGGTGTGCAGGAAAGTTCACTTCACGTCTGCCCGCTGGAATGAGTGACGAGGCCATAGAGAAAGAGATTCACTCTGGGGCTAACACAGGAAGTGCGTGATGTGGCTTTGCAGAAGGAGCTAAACTCTGTGTGTGACTCCTAAAGTGTGTGTTGGGACAGTGTGGACGGGAGCCTCACTTCACGTCTGACCCCGGGCGTGTATGAAAGATAGTGTGCTGGGAGCTTCGCTGTACGTCTGACCCCGGGGGTCTGTGATGGGTCCGTGGAGAAGGACAGTGAATCTGTTTCTGACCGTGTGAGTGTGTGATCGGGCGGTGTGCAGGGAACTTAAATCTGTGTCTATGGGGGATGGGTGAGTGCTTCAAAATGGGGTGGGGGGGGGGGGGGTTCGTGTGTGTGTCTGACACCCGGAACTTTGACGCGTGCCTGGATGGAGTTCCGCACTGTGTCTAATATCAGTGCTGTGTGATAGGGCGGTGCGGAGCGAGCTTCACTCTGTGTCTGTCCGCAAGAGCGTATCATTTGACAGTGAGGAGCCTGCAGTCTGAAACCATGTGCGTCTGATAGCGCCGTGGAGAGAGAGAGAGAGAGAGAGAGAGAGAGAGAGAGAGAGAGAGAGAGAGAGAGAGAGAGAGAGAGAGAGAGAGAGAGAGAGAGAGAGAGAGAGAGAGAGAGAGAGAGAGAGAGAGAGAGAGAGAGACTGAGAGAGAGAGAGCTTCACTCTGTGTCTGACCCCGGGGGTGTGCGATGGGAGAGTATGGAGGGTACTTCACTCTGGGTCCGTTCAAGAGGCTGCGTGACGAGGCGCAGTGGAGTGAGCTTCACTCCGTGTTTGATCTAGGGGTCTGTGATGTGACGGTGTGGAGGAAGCATCGCTCTGTTTCTGACACACCGAGAGTATGACGGGACGGTGTGGAGCGAGCATCAGTTTGAGAGTGTTTCAGCAGAGGGGTAGAGGCAGCCTCAATCGGTGCCTGACTGGAGATTCTGTGTCTCTCCCCGGGCGTGTGCGATAAGACAGTGTGGTACGAAATTCACTCTGTGTCTTGACACCGGAAGTGCGTGATGGATGGTTTGGAGGGAACTTCACTCCGCCTGATCCTTGTAATTTGTGCGATAGTACGGTGTTGGTGGAGATTCACTCTGTGCCTGACCTCAGGTGTGCGTGATGGGACCGCATGGAAGGAAATTTACTCTGTGTGTCAGCCGGGTGTGTAACTGTTCCTTGTTCCTGATTTTCAGAGCAAACGTGTTCCGAGGACTGGGTCACAAATAAAGACCGGTGTTATTACGCATCCAAGTTTGACACATCTTTCCGCAAAGCGATTCAAGAATGTTCAAACCGTGATTCAAGGCTGCTGGAAATCAATTCAAGGGATGAAGCGGTATGTGTCACAGCACGAGAAGATCCCACAGTAACACAGGAATCATCACACACCAGCGGGGTCAGACACAGAATGAATCTCCCTCCACACCGTCCCATCACACACTCCCCGGGTCAAACACAGAGTGAATCTCCCTCCACACCGTCCCATCACACACTCCCGTGGTCAGACACAGAGTGAATCTCCCTCCACACCGTCCCATCACACACTCCCGGGGTCAGATACAGAGTGAACCAACCATCACAGATTCCTATTATAATCAACGGACAGAACTACGTAGATAATTTTCAATTCTTGGCATTAATGAAATAAATTTATTTTCCCAGAGCTTTGTATCGCACAGAGTTTTGTATAAAACCCGTTCATACTGGATTGGAAAATGTGAAGTCGGGTGAGATGTGGACTGATCTCTGTGGTGGGGGATGTGGTTTGTATACTTAATGAAGTGGTTTTGTGGGAACAGGGAGGGGCTTTGGGATTTGTTTGTAGACTGACGTAGGTATAGGGTTGTGTGATTCACTGGGGTAGGATGGTACAATGGGAACATTTTGGGACCGACACGTGTCTGTCGGGGAAGGACAGGGCAGTAGGAATATTTCGGAAACTGGCAGGTGCAGCGGCGAAAGATCAGTACACAGGAATTATTCTGGTACTGACGCATGTCGCTGAAGAGAGCGCGGTGCAGTGTGGTTATTTTGGAGATATTCGCCGGGCTGTGAGGAGAGGGAGCAACAGTGGGATTAGTTTAGTAAGTGTCTTAGATCTGAGGGGCGGGAGAAGGAAAACTGTATTAGTTTGGAGACCGATACAGAGCGGTGGCACACAGTGGGTTAATGGGATTAGCTTGCGAACTGACGCAAGGATGTGAGAGAGAGGGTGCCGGTCGTGTAAGCCTGGAGGCGGACCAGAGGCTGAGGGGAGAGCGCGGTGTTAGGAGATAGACAGGAAGCTCTGGGTAGAGGAAGGGGCAACGGGATTAACCTGGGTCCGTCACAGGGCTGAGGGAAGAGTGTGGAACAGTGGGATTCATTTCGAGACAGACATAACGCTGCGGTGAGATGGTGGGACAGTGGGGTTTGTTCGGGGACTGATAGAAATCAGAGGGGAGAGGGTGGACCTGTTCGATTCGTATGGGGACTGACAGTGGACTGTGGTGAGGAAGCGGTTCGGTGGGATTAGACTGGGGGACAAAAGACTGTGGGGAGACATTGGAACTGGGTATTTGTCTGGGTACCGGCACGGGACCGTGGGGAGAGATTGGTTGAGTGAGATGAGTTTGGGGACTGGCACAGGCTGTTAGGAGAGAGCGATTTCATGGGATTAACTTGTGGACGGTCTCGGCTCGGGTTCTCTGCTGGAGCTGGTTTGTCTCTATTGAAATTGTTTAACTCTCTTGGATAGGAATGTGAGCCTGGCCGTCCTGTACAATGAGCCCCCGGGGCCGTCCGTCTGCAAAGACTGCGGGTCTCATGTAGGGAGTTACCCTTGTGATCGTGTTCGGCGTTTCATCTGCGAGAGGTCGGCACCGTTGTTCCCGGATGTTTTTGAAGAGATCCAGGGTCTCTGTCAACAGCCAGTGGAGTCGACATGAAACAAGTGACTACCCCCATTTTCTCCTCTTTCTCTCCCCTGCACTATCACTCCTAAATCCTTTCAAATTCGCTCCGCACCCTCTGCCCCTCCCTCTTACTCCATCTCCTCCTCTTGTCGCAACCATATTCTCCCCACCATTCACCGACAAATCCCTCTCGCCGTCTATCCCTTTCTTTCTTGCCATGCCCCGCCCCGCTCTTCCCCGCTCCCTCTACCTCTCTCTCTACCCCCTCACTTCCCTTTATTTCCACGAACGTTCTCCGTCCGCACTTACTCTGCTCCCTCTACCCACCTCTTACACTTCTCTTCCCTTCCCTCCCCCAAGCACTCTCTAACTCCCTTCCCTGTTCTCTCTAAACCCTCGGTCTCCCTGATCTCTCTACCTTTCTGTTTTCCACTCACTCTAACCTCAATCCTGTGCCGTCTGGTTCTCGACAACCCAACCCTGGGTGAAAGTCTGTGCGCATTCCCTCCGTCTGTGCCCCTCTCGGGTTTATGGAACTCTGTAAGGTTATAACTACGCTCCAGGGAATAAAGTCCCAATCTTCCCTTCCTCCCAACATAACTCAGTCCGCCCAGTTCCGGCAATATCCCCGTAGAACCCCCATACAATATATCCAGTTCACCTAAATCAGGGCGGCGTCACCGACGTCTAGTACCACAGCAACGTGACCTCCCGACTCCTGTACTCAGTGTGACTGGTGAAGACCAGCGTGCCAAGTGTCCTGTCCACCCTATCGGATGTTTTCCACTGGAATCGCTATTTGAGTTATTATCTGAAACTTATAAGACCTGAAATTTGTTCTTTTGTAGCATCAGTACGGCGCAAAGATGTACAATTAATGTAAATAACAAATATTAATAAACACCGCAAAAATGTCGAGTTATTGCTGATGTGTTGAAAGATGTGATGGCGCAGGGGAAGAAGCTGTTCCCGAATCGCTGTGGGTGGGTGTTCTGTCTACCGGAGCTGTCAAGTACCCTTCCTATAATACCACGTCCAATCCCGTTATCATTCCCGTGAACCCTCTCCAATGTCTCACATCCCTTGTGGGATAAGCGATCGAGACCTGCTTACAAAACTCCAAATGTGACTTCACCAGTGACGTATTAAACCTGAGAATGACGTCCTTGCTTTTTCGTCCAAGTCCTCTCGAAATGAATGCTGTCTTCGCATTTGCTTCATCAACACAGGCTGAAGCAGGTTAAACTTCTGGGAAAGCTGCACGAAGTCTCGCAAATCCCTCTGCCCCGCAGATTGTTTTTAACCCTTACATACTCTGCCGGCCATGTTTGAACCGTTCTGACATTTGACAACAGTAAAAACACCCTGAAGTTTTATACTTTTGTACAAGTGCTGCAAAGGTTTGTACATTGAGGCTGCTCCGGGTCGAATTTGACCCGTATCTATTGAAATGGATTTTGGATCTCTGAAAAAATAATTACATATTCAACACCCATTTATTAACGTCAGACAGGCTATTTATACAGACTAAATAGATCTGCGGTTCAAACTTCTGTATAGACACTTGTTATGAGGGGATTATTTGACCGGCTCAAAATTGACCCAGACCGTTAGACAATAGACAATAGACAATAGGTGCAGAAGTAGACCATTCGGCCCTTCGAGCCTGCACCGCCATTTTGAGATCATAGCTGATCATCTACTATCAATACCCGGTTCCTGCTTTGTCCCCATATCCCCTGATTCCCCTATCCATAAGATACCTCTCTAGCTCCTTCTTGAAAGCATCCAGAGAATTGGCCTCCACTTCCTTCCGGGGCAGTGCATTCCAGACCCCCGCAACTCTCTGGGAGAAGAAGTTTTTCCTTACCTCTGTCCTAAATGACCTACCCCTTATTCTCAACCCATGCCCTTTGGTACTGGACTCTCCCAGCATCTGAAACATATTTTCTGCCTCTATCTTGTCCAATCCCTTAATAATCTTATATGTTGCAATGAGATCCCCTCTCAAGCTCCTTAATTCCAGCGTGTACAAGTCCAGTCTCTCTAACCTCTCTGCGTAAGACAGTCCAGACATCCCAGGAATTAACCTCTTGAATCTACGCTGCACTTCCTCTACAGCCAGGATGTCCTTCCTTAGCCCTGGAGACCAAAACATGTACACAATACTCCAGGTGTGGTCTCACCAAGGGCCGTGTACAAATGCAAGAGGAATTCCTTGCTCTTGTACTCAATTCCCATCGTAATAAAGGCCAACATTCCATTAGCCTTCTTCACTGCCTGTTGCACTTGCTCATTCACCTTCAGTGACTGATGAAAAAGGACTCGTAGATCTCTTTGTATTTCTCCCTTACCTAACTCTACACCGTTCAGATAATAATCTGCCTTCCTGTTCTTACTCCCAAAGTGGATAACCTCAACTTATTAACATTAAACGTCATCTGCGAAGAATCTGCCCACTCACCCAGCCTATCCAAGTCACCCTGAAATATCCTAACATCCTCATCACATTTCACACTGCCACCCAGCTTAGTATCATCTGCAAAGTATTCTCAATGCCTTCATCTAAATCGTTGAAGTAAATCGTAAACAGCTGTGGTCCCAATACCGAGCCCTGCGGCACCCCACTAGTCACCACCTGCCATTCCGAGAAACACCCATTCACCGCTACCCTTTGCTTTCTATCCATGTCAATGTCTTCCCCCCAATGTCATGAGCTTTGATTTTACCCAACAATCTCCTTTGTGGGACCTTCTCAAATGCCTTCTGAAAATCGAGGTACACTGCATCTACTGGATCTCCCCCGTCTGTCTTCCTTGTTACATTCTCAAAAAACTCCAACATATTAGTCAAGCATGATTTACCCTTGGTAATTCCATGCTGGCTCGGCCCAATCCTATCACTGCTATCTAGATATGCCACTATTTCATCTTTAATAATGGACTCCAGCATCTTCCCAACCACCGATATCAGGCTGACAAGTCGATAGTTCTCTGTTTTTTCCCTCCCTCCTTTCTTAAAAAGTGGGATAACATTAGCCATTCTCCAATCCTCAGGAACTGATCCTGAATCTAAGGAACATTGGAAGATGATTACCAATGCATCCGCAATTTCCAGGACCACCTCCTTTAGTACCCTAGGATGCAGAACATCTGGACCTGGGGATTTGTCAGCCTTCAGTCCCATCAGTCTACTCATCACCGTTTCCTTCCTAATGTCAATCTGTTTCATTTCCTCTGTTACCCTATGTCCTTGGCGCATCCATACATCTGGGAGATTGCTTGTGTCTTCCCTAGTGAAGACAGATCTAAAGTACTTATTAAATTCTTCTGCCATTTCTCTGTTTCCCATAACAATTTCACCCAATTCATTCTTCAAGGGCCCAACATTGTTCTTAACTATCCTCTTTCTCTTCACATACCAAAAAAAGCTTTTGCTATCTTCCTTTATATTCCTGGCTAGCTTTCGTTCGTACCTCATTTTTTCTCCCCGTATTGCCTTTTTAGTTAAGTTCTGTTGTACCTTAAAAATTTCCCAAACATCTGTCCTCCCACTCACCTTAGCTCTGTCATACATCCTTTTTTTTAATGCTATGCAATCTCTGACTTCCTTTGTCAACCACTGTGGCCCCTTTTCCCCCCTTTGAATCCTTCCTTCTCCGGGGGATGAACTGATTTTGCACCTTGTACATTATTCCCAAGAATACCTGCCATTGCTTTTCCACTGTCTTTTCTGCTAGGGGAGCTGGCCAAAGTTAACTGGACGGATATGCTAGCAGAAAAGAATGACCATTGCATGACCATACGATTCCCGACACTGAATTCATTCTGCCACGTCTATTCTCGTTCTCCTAATCTGTCTGAGCCCTTCTGCAGCCCCCCCCCCCCCCGCTTCCTCAGTACAACTTGTCGTTCGATAACGTTGCTATCGACTGTGGTTTCCGGATGAGGGAGTCTCTCATCCCGTAGCAGAGGGACGGACCCCAGCCCGGGATTTGGAGTCGGTGATTAAAACTGGGAGCACGTGCGCGCTGAATAATCCACATCCTGTCACACGCACTCACAGAATCGGAGACAGAAATCCAGACGACTGGGATGGGGGAGTGCTGGGGATTGCTGAGAGGGGAGAGTGGAGGACGCAGGGGGTTTAGCTCTCCGATTGACTTCGGTAGTGTGTGATGTGACTCTGCGAGTTTCGGGCTGGGAGATGCAGTTGAACCAAATAGTATCTGAATCGTGAGTGTGTGAAGGGATGGGGAACAATGAATTCACTATGTGTCTGTACCAGAAAGAATGAGATGGGAGAGTGTCGAGGGAGCATTACGTGTTTGAACACAAGGGGTCTGCCATGGGACGGTGTGGATGGAGCTGCACTCTGTGTCTGCTCCGGAAAGTGAGTGATGGAACGGTGTGGAGGGATCTGCACTCTGTGTCTGCTCCGGAAAGTGAGTGATGGGACGGTGTGGAGGGAGATGTAGACTCTCTCTGACTTCGGAAATGCGTTATACGCCTGTGAGTGGGAGCTTCACTCATTTTCCGAAAATTTGGGACTGTGCGGTGGGAGCTTAACTCCTTGTCTGACCCGGAACTTGTGTGATGTAATTTTGGTGAGGGAGCTTCACTCAGCGTCTGACTCCGGGTGTGTATGACGGGATGGTATGGAGGAGTCTCGCTCAGGGTCTGGGACAGCCTCCAATCAGAGTTCGGAAGCGAGGAAATGTGTGCATTTCCAGTGCCTCGCGTTTGTTTGAACAACAACCAATCCGCAAGGCGGGTCCATCAGCAAGGGAAAATAAAAATAGAAACATAGGAACATAGAAAACCTACAGCACAATGCAGGCCCTTCGGCCCACAATGTTGTGCCGAACACGTCCCTACCTTAAAAAAAATACTAGACTTACCGATAGCCCTCTATTCTTCTAAGCTCCATGTATCTATCCAAAAGTATCTTAAAAGACCCTATCGTATTCGCCTTCAACACCGTTGCTGGCAGCCCATTCCACGCACTCACCATTCTCTGAGTAAAAGACTTACCCCTGACATCTCCTCTATAACTACTCCCCAACACTTTAAACCTGTGTCCTCTAGTGGCAACCATTTCAGCCGCGGGAAAAAGTCTCTGACCATCCACGCGATCAATGCCTCTCATCATCTTGTCGTTATACGATGACGCACTATCAGGTCATATTGGGAGGAAAATAGACCGAATGTTCAGTTCGCAGGAAACTGGGTGACATTCCGGAGATTCAAAGGGGTTAAATATCCTTGCCCAGTACAGCGGCTTCCTGTGGCCAAGCGGTTCAATAACAGGTACACCAGTTTGTAAGCCTCTGGGCGGGAGAGACAGGATAAAATGGCCAAGTGGAGATATATCTCACAGGTCAGGACGACACATGAACATCCATAAATACAGCCAACGGTGACAGCGTTACTCCAGAAACAAGGTGCAAAACACATTGTCAGCATTCAAACACGGCAGAAGGCACAAAAAATATGTATAAAATAGAAAAAAAAAACAACGCAGTTTGAGGCCTTGGGTCAACTGGATACCACTGATATCTGCAGTCGACCACAACAGAGCATGTCTTCTGCCGAGCGAACACTGGAGGGCAGCACAGACTCCTGCCTGGAGGCCACGCCACACCGCCCCACCGTGCGCAGCTCCTTCACTTCCTCTGCCAGCGAGCAACTCCCTCAGTTTACACAACAACTTGAGCTGAAATAATATCTCACCGGGATTTCCTGGCATAAAGGAGGGCATAAAACTAGAGTTACAGGGGGGTGAAAACACATAGAAGAAAGGTTTTTGAGACAGATGTAGTTAAGACCTCAGACAAAGTGAGAAAGTAAAAGGTTGAGCAAGCTGGGTCCCATGTTCTGTGTACGTTTCAATGCAGGAAAAATTGTACGAAAGGCAGATGCGCTCAGGATAGGGGCCAACGTCTGGAAGTATGATATTGTAGACACTGTTGAGAGTTGGTTTCAGGAGAAGCTGGACCGTACGCTTAATATTCTGGTTTTCGGCTGTTTTAGTCGCGCTAATGAGCAAATAAATCAAAGGTGAGGGGCGGCTTTACAGTCAGGGAAAATGTCGCGGCGGTGCTCAGTCAGGACAGACTGAAGAAATCGTCAAAGAGGATTTTTGGGAGGAACTGAGGAATAAGAAAGGTGTGAACTTGATCATGGGGCCATATTATCAATCACCTAATAGTCCCGGGGATTCAAGAGGAACAAATATGTAAAGAAACATTAGGTTGAGATATTCGGTGATTTTACTTCTCGGTATTGACTGTGAGTCCCATACTGTGAAAGGACCAGTGGGATGGAATGTCAAATAGTTCCCTAATCAGTAGGTAAAAATTCCCAACGGGAGGGTGCGATAGAATGGGAGGAGTCAGGGGACAGAAGTTTGTGCAGGCTACCACATTATAATCTATTGATGGTAATGCCATTAGATACAAGGTAATTATGGAAAACGATATTTTTGACCGGGTTTAGTCTCTAAATTGAATGAAGGCCGAATTTATTGGGGTCCAGAATTATCTGGCAAGTGTGGATTCGGCCAGGTTGTTTTCTGGCAAAGATGTGCCTGCTAAGTTGGAGCTGTTTAACCTCAGTGTGGAAGGGAAGGGCCCGTAGTTTAATAATGGCAGGTGTTGAAGGAGAGAGGGACTTTAATGTAGAGGATTGGGGTTCACACATTGTGATTGGGGAAGAGAGCCGGGAAACCCCGGGGCGGAGCAGATAGGAGTTGGGACTGGGTTTGACGAGTCGAAGCTCCCTGATTAATTTCTGACGTTCCGATAACGGAAATGTGTGGGGGTCTTTGGAGAGGATCCAGAAGGGATTCATTAGGATGCTGCCCGGAATGCAGAGCACTATCTGTGGGCAGTAGCCAGAATTTTTGGTTTATTTTGTCTGTAGCGGCGGAGGCTGAGGGGACAACTGGTAGATGATTATATCGCGACAAGAGACACAGATGGAACAGACCGCGGGTGTTCTTACCCCAGGATGAAGATGTCTCATACCACAGAGCATGCATTAAGCTGAGAGGGGTAAGTCCAAAGGAGATGAGGTTGGCAAGTTTTTTATTCACACAGAGACTGGTGGGTGATTGTACTGTGCTGCCAGAGACGGTGGGGAGGGCAGATCGATGGAGACGTTTCACTGTCTCTACAGGAGGGGCAAGAAGTATGTTGAACTCTTGGGATGGGAAACTCAGGGGGCAGGGTAGATGAAGGAATATGACGCTGCATTGAGAAACTTAGGGAACGACGTCTCGACATAGGCAGTGAACGAGCCACACAGCCCTCACAACTACACAGACACAACCCGCAGCGTGACACCGACACAGCCCTCACTACTACACAGACACACCCCTCACCGTGACACAGACACACCCCTCACCGTGATACCGACACAGCCCTCACTACTACACAGTCACACCCCTCACCGTGACACCGACACAGCCCTCACTACTACACAGACACAACCCGCAGCGTGACACCGGCACAGCTCACAACGGGAGATGACCACGCCCCTCATCGTGACACCGGCGCACCGCCACGCTTTGCAGCATAACACGAACCCACCGCCCAACGATCCCGACACACTGTCTCGACTTTCACCACAGCAGGGACACAATCACCCCGTCGGCAAAATCCCCTCCCTCTCCAAAACTCCTCTCCATCTCCGTCTACACTCATTCTCCTGCACTGCTCCCTGTCTCCGTCACACACTCCTTCCTTTACACCACTCCCGTCCCCGTCACCGTCCCTCCCTTATAAGCTGACCCGCCTTCGTGACACTCTCCCTGTCTGCACACATCACCGTCTCCGTGATCTCCTGTCGGCTCAACGCAACAACCCGTCCCGGTGCCCCGCTGGATCCCCTAAAGGTACAGTGAGATTAGTCTGGAGAATGACGCGAGCTCGTGGAGAGAGCGCGGAGCAGTGGGAATAGTTTTGAGACTGAAATGGGGCTGCGGCGAGATCCCGGTGTAGTGAGATTAGTCTGGAGACTGACACGGGCCGTGGAGAGAGTGGAGTAGTGGGAATATTTCCAGAAAACTCTCTGGGTTGCCTACTGGATCTATTTTGCTCCTGTTGAGATTGTCTAACCCTTTTTGATAGGAAAGTGGCTTCTCATGTCGAGTACAAGATGAACGCTGGCAAGTTCGAATGCACCGAATGCAAATCGTCCAGGAAGATTTCCTCTTGCAATCGTGATAAACGCCGTCTCATCTGCGAGACGGCCGCATCTTTGTACCCGGATGTCTGTCAACTGTCAGTGGGGGCGACTTGAATCAACTGACAACTCCTCTTTCATCCCGGTCTCTCACTCCCCAATCTTATCTGCCTTCGCCCCTCCTTCACTTCCCTCCACCTCTATCGCACCTTTTCTCCCAATCGCGCCCTCTTTCCCCGCCCCTCTAACGTCCCTTTCCCATCTTTTCTAACCCATCTCTCTCTTCCTCCTCTATCTTCCCCACTCTCATCTGCATCCTGTGCCCTCTGATTCTCGATTCCTCGAGTATAGGGAGAAAGGACTAGGCGTATTTACCCACTCCCCGTTCATTCCAAGGAATAAAGTCCTGACCTACCCCACCTCTCTCCATAACTCAGTCCCTCGAGTGCTGGCAACATCCTCGTAAATATCCGCCTGCACTCTTGCCAGCTCAATGGCATCTTCGCTGCAGCAGAGCACGCAGAACCGAACCCCCTACTCCAATGCGGGTTCACGGGCGTCTTGTACAACTGCAACGTCAGCTCCGGGCGCCTGTACTCAGTGTCCTGACTGATGAAGGCCTGCGTTATGGTTTGTGACTTAAAACACCTGAGATTTGTTAATTTCCGCATCGGTCCGGCTCAGAAATGTAAAATTAATGTTAATTACAAAAAGATAATAAATACCTCGAAATGCAGACATCCATAGACATTTGCTCGTGTTCAATGAAAAACCAAATCGTCGCAAACTCCTGACGTCACAATAACTTCTGTGGTCAGGGAGTTATGGATGGTGTCAACCCAAGTGCAGAGTCAGGTCTGGAATTAACTCAGACTTAGACTCAAAGTAAACAAGATGGCAGTAACGATATCCAAAGTGTCAATCACAACCCACAGTGCTAGAATGGATCTCCTACGGTTGGGCACTGAGTGCTCAGCACAATCCATTTAATTACAGACATTCCAGGAAGGATTGTGACAGGCAGAAACTGTCAGTCCGAGACTTAAAGTGAAAGTGACAGGGAAGCACACTCCAAATGAGGCCTCAGCAGAGCCTTAAAATTAAATCCTTGCCCGGGAAATGAATGCTACCCTTATATTTGCCTTCCTCACCACCGAGTCCTTGAACAATCCAGCCTGCTGGTGGCAAAGGTTTTCCGTGCCCTCCTAGAAACGCATTCGGACCCCGATACCTGGCGAGAATTCACCCACCTGAAGGATGATCCTTACATCGTCCGTGGAGACAGAGGTCACAGAAGAGAAGGGAGCGAGCAGAGCCGAACAATATCCCTGTCTCTAATGTATTGTTAAACTGCAACGTGACTTCCTAACTCGTGTACTTACTCACCTGCACCCCTGCAAGTCTCCGTCATGTATTCCCTCCCTTACACACAAACTGTTTTACGTCAGCCCATCTCTCCACTAAAATCCGCTCCCTCTCCGTGATTCCCTCCCTCTTCTGCACCACTACCCGGTCTAGTCAATCTGTCCCTTCACCTCACCGTTGGTCGGCTGCACGACCCCCTCGCTCTTCTACACACCGCCAGTCTCTGTCACCACCAGCAGTCACTGTATCCTTCCCCGTCTCCATCAGCCCTTCCTCCCCAAAAACACCCTTCATCGTCAATCACGTCAATCCTCCTTCGACGGCGACCAACCTCGTCACTGTCAGACACGACAGCCCTACACCCTACACCTCCTTTCAGTCACCAGCTTCCTCTTCTACACAACGCGTCTACATCAGCGCTCCGTCCCCTACACCTCTCGTCGTTTACGTTATCTCCTCCTTTCACAACTCCTGACTCCGTCTCCCTGACCCGCTCCATTCCCTATAGCCACCCATGGTTCCATCAACACTCTCCCTCCTCTATATCCCTCCTTCTCTGCTCATATTGAATTCTGCGGAGGAAGGGGGAGAGGTGACTCCTGGTGTAACAACACCCCGCCCCCCTCCACCGGATATCGATTACTCTGTTCTGAGCTTTCACTATACTGTGTGGACAGGCCGGTCGTGTGGGTCGACACCATTTCCTTCCATTGACTGACATCTCAACACCACGTCCTGGCTCTCCTTCTCCGCCACTTCCCTTTTCTTCCCTGGACACCATCTGGACGCAAACACACGCACGATCTGCGAGACCGACACACAATTCAGGACTGCCAGAACAGCGAAGTGCTGGGGAATGGCGAGAGAGAAGGAGCTTCTGAACCTGGGTGTGTGTGAAGGTATCAGGGGGAGGGAGCTTGTTTGTGTCTGAACCTGGGAGTGTGTGAAGGTATCAGGGGGAGGGAGCTTCAGTTTGTGTCTGAACCCGGGTGTGTGTGAGGGGATGGTCCGAAGAAAGTGTCTAACTTCAGGACTGGGTGATGAGACGGTATCTGGCCCTACGAAAGTGTGCTGGAACGATCCGGAGGGAGGTTTACTCTGTGTCTGAGCCCGGGAGTGTGTGAAGGGATCAGAGGGAGGGAACTTCAGTTTGTGTTGAACCCAGGTGTGTGTGAAGGGATCGGGAGGGGAGAGCTTCAGTTTGTGTCTGAACCTGGGAGTGTGTGAGGGGATGGTCCGAAGAAAGTGTCGAAGTTCAAGACTGTGTTATGTGATGGTATCGCGAGAGCATCAGTGCTTGCCTGACACCGACAGTGTGGGATGGGATGAAACAAAGGAAGGTTCACTCTGTGCGTAACTCTGGGGTGAGTGATGGACCGGTGTGGAGAGAGTCTCAGTACTTTTCTGATCCAGGGAATATGTGATATGACGGTGTGAATGGAGCTTTAATACGTGTGAATCATGGGGATCTCTTCCAAGGAAGTTCCCACCTTTACAGACGAGACGGTTTCATTTCATTTCAATTCAATTCAAGTCAAGCTTAATTGTAATTCAATCATAGATGAATACTCATGCATGTAGCCAGGACCAAGCTGAAAAAGACATTACCAAGTGTCACATACGGCACAAAGCATACACAATATGCATAAGATATAATGGAAGCAAACATTGTAGAACATCAATAGAAACATTCACACAATATGTCTACACACACACACACACACACACACACACACACACACACACACACACACACACACACACACACACACACACACACAGACACACACACACACAAACACACACACACACACACACACACACACACACACACACACAGATATGTAACGGTCTGTGAGGTGTCACTGATAATATACTGATTTCTCTGTTGCAGTAGTGTCTATGTTATTACTAGCAAATAACAGGGGCTTCGCAGTGTGCGCCATCTAATGACAAACTTAGCTGCCTTTTGGGTGAGATACTGAGAGCGAAGACACAAGAGGAGTGAGCTGAGATCCCGCAGGACCGAGTGAACTTGGAGTGCGGGTCCGGGAGTTGACGGCGATCGGTGGAAATCGATGTGGAATTCGAGGACAGAGAACCCTGCGCCCCAACTTGCACAATTAGCTTTCACTGAAATTTGCCATTTTACTCTTTGTTGAGAATTATGAAGCACATCTCTTTAATCGCATATGGTGTTCCGTCTGATCTTTCGTGATACTGAGTTCTACAAGTGGAAAACGTCACGCAGTATCCACACAAACGAGATTTCATCGTTTTGGCGTGGGGTGGGAGGGGTGGGGTGACTGTCTTCCTCTAGTCTAACGTAGCCGGCCGAGCCTGGGGTTTACACATGCACCCCCTCTGAAACCTACAATTGGCCAGAACAGATTTTGTTTTCTGCTGAGCGAACACTAGGGGGCACCACACACTCCTACCTGGAGACTGCGCCACACCGCCCTCACGATGCTCAGCTACTTCATTTCCTCTCCTTTGAGCAACTCTCAGTTTACACCTGAATTCGAGTGGAACTAGTATCCCAGCGGGAAGTTTTGACATCTAAAAGGGAAGAGTTGCAGGAGGATGAAGGCAAGAACGCCTGAACAGATAGTGGAGTGATTGTTGGAACAGACCTCAGACAAAGTTGGGAAGCAGAATGTTGAGTCTGCTGGGACTCATGTCTGAGCAGCGTCCGTTTCAATGCAGGAAGTATTGTACAGAAGGTTGACCAGCTCAGGGCAGGGGCAAACGCCTGGAAGCATGATATTTCAGCCAGTCGTGAGAGTTGTTTGCAGGACGGGCAGGACCGTTAGCTCAGTATTCCCGGGTATCGGCTGTTTTAGTCATACTAATGCGGGAATAATTGAAGGGCGACGGACAGCTTTACTGGACAAGGAAACTATCACGGCGATGCTCAGTCAGGTGAGACTGGATAACTCGTCCAGGTGAGGCTTTACGGGTGGATCTGAGGAATGAGGTAAGAACTCGCTCATTAGACACATTATCGACCACCTAACAGTCCTGGGGATTCAGAGGAACAAATTTGTAGAGAGATCGCAGACTGTTACAGGAAACATAAGGTTGTGATCATGGGTGATTTTAACTTTCTTGGTATTGACTGTGAGTCCCATGCAGTGAAAGACCAGTGGGATAGTTTGCCAAATATTTTAAAGAAAGTTTCTTTAAACAATACCTATAAAGTTCTAACGAGAAGGTGCAGTTCATGATCTTCTCCTACGGAATGGGACAAGGCAGGGGATAGATGCTTCAGTAGGGCAGCAATTTTCATCTAGTGATGATAATGCCATTAGATACAAGGTGATTATGGAAAATGATAGGTCTGACCTCCGTTTTAGATTCTAAATTGGATAAAGGCCAACTTTATTGGAGTCGGAAATGATCTGGCAAGTGCGGATTCGGCCGGGTTGTTTTCTGGCAAAGTTGTACTTGGTAAGTTGGAGTCCAAGCGTTGTTTAACCTCAGTGTAGAAGGGAAGAGCCCGAACCGTGAATAGTGGGAAGAACTGAAGGAGAGCGCGATTTCAGTGAACAAGATCGGGGTGCCGAGGAACCGACGGACAAAGTAGTTAGGAATTGGGACTGTATATGACGTTTCCGAGTTCACTCATTCATTTCGGGTCGCCCCGTTACAAGACGAGTGTGGGGGGCTTTGGAGAGGATATAGAGGAGGGTTCCCTGGGACGATGACAGGAATAGAGAGCAAAATCTGAAAGCAGAGATCGGAATTTTTGGTTTCTTGTCTCTGGAGCGGGTGAGTCTGAGTGTACACTTGACAGCTGTTTACGTCATTACCAGAGGCACAGATTGACCAGACAGCGGGTATTTTTCCCTCAGTGTGGGATGTCTAATACCGGAGGGCCCGCTTTAAGGTGAGAGGGGTTATGTTCAAGGGAGATGAGTTTGTTAAGTTTCTGCTGTCACAGAGATTGTTGGTGATTGGAATTCGCTGCCAGAGCTGGTGGTGGAGGGAGATCCATAGAGGCGCTTAAGTGTCTCTTTAACAGTCTCGTCGCTGTGCAGGGAATGTAGGAAGACCGACATTGTGTAGGCAGAAGGGATTTTGTTTACTTGGTATATCACAACGTATTGAGCCGAAGGGTCTGCTCTGCTCTGTGATTTACGTTCAGGAAGCAGAGAGCGGTTTGAACTTTTCGAGTGGGACGAGCAAGGTCTTGAGTAGATCAGGGAATAGATCGAATATCCGTCAAGAACTCCCTCTCCTACACCACTCCCATCTATGTCACGCCTCCCTCCCTTGCAAGTTACCTTCTTGGTCGTGTCCAAGCACTGCCGGACGGCCTGAGAGTTAAATTGTAAAGCGAGCTTTTTTAACTGGATCCCCTAAATTAATTTGATTGAGTCTGTCTTTAAAAATATTAATGACAGAAATGCTGCTGAGGTCTGGCGGCAGAGGATTCCAATCTCCCGTTCATCTCGGGCAGAGGGAGTACTGGCCGCAAATCTTGTTGAATGAAGGGATTTCCAGTAAGTCAAGTCCAGTCTGCTGTCGAGTTGAACTGTCCCTGTGACAAATTTGGATGCATGATGGCGTGATGCTGAGAAATTCTTTGGAAATGGTGATTAACCGCACTGTAGTGCGTCGGTTTTCAAGTGGTTCCCATTGAAGGATAGAGAGAATTTTCGGGACACTGGATTTGATGCTGTAATCGTTTCGCACAAAGCGAGCAGAACGGCGTTGTATTTGTTCGATGGGTCTGTTATTGTTAGTTTGATGGGGATCGCATATGGCCTCGCAATACTCAAGCCTTGGACGGACGTGTGTCTTGTATGCCATGACCTTGACGGATTTACTACGAGTGGAGGTTTCTTCGCAGGATACCCAACATTTTGTTGGCTTTGGCTGTAATCTGATTGGTATGGCATGCTCAGTTATGATCCGTGCTAATTTCAACACCGAGATATGGGTGGTGGATGCCTGGTTCAAGAATCAGTGAACCATCATCCTCTCCTGCACACTTCGCCGTCTCCATTATCCTCTAACTGCTCTAAGGCCCACCCATTCTCCGTGACACGCTCCACCCTGTAAAGCCCTCTCAATCTCCGTCGCCCCCCTCCCGACTCGGCTCCCTCTCTGTGTTCACAGGCAATTGTGGTGACTATGTGTGAGATATGACGTCTGGTGCTACACCTCCCCCCTTCCACCGGATATCTGTCACCAGTTTCTGAGCCTCTCCACAGCTCGACATGCACAGACCGGTCACGTGGTTCCACCATCAGTGGCTGCAGCCCCACCACCCTTTCACTGGCCTCCTCTCTCCTCCCCTTCCTTCCTGTAACGGCAGCACACAGTCCGCTCACACACACACGCCATCTCCGAGACACACACGATTCAAGACTACTGGAAAGCCGAAACGCTGGGTATTGGTGAGTGGGGAGATCAGGGGCAGGGAGGTAGCTGCGCACATTTTCTGTGTCTGAACCCGGGACTGTGTGATGGGATGGAGTGGAGGAGCTTCACTCTGTGTCTGACCCCTGGGGTATGTGATGGAACGGTGTGGAGGGAGATTCACTCAGTGTCTGACCCCTGGAATGTTGTGATGGGACTGTGTGGAGGGAGATTCAGTCTGTGTCTGACCCCGGGAATGTGTTATGGGACGGTGTGGAGGGAGATTCACTCTGTGTCTGACCCTTCAGTCTCTCACTCACAGTCATAGGTCAGTGGATTTTGGAGTTTAAGCCGACTCCAATCGGAGTGATAGAAAGCAAGAAAATGGCGACTCACACGCTCTGCTCTAAAGGTTGCAGCCTGAACACCCTTTGTGTGGCCTCCACTCTCCTCCCCTTCCTTCCTCTTCTCTCAGCACAGCATTTGATCTCTTAAGTTGGTGAGAGAGCAGCCGGTGCTCCTCGTCCATATAGAAAATAGGCAATAGGTGCAGGAATAGGCCATACGGCCTTTCTAGACAGCACCGCCATTCACTGTGATCATGGCTGATCATACACAATCAGTACCCCGTTCCTGCCCTCTCCCCATATCCCTTGACCTCACTAACTATAAGAGCTACATCTAACACTCTCTTTAATGCATCCAGAGACTTCGCCTGCACTGCCTTCTGGAGCAGAGCATTCCACATATCCACCACTCTCTGGATGAAAAAGTTTGTCCGCATCTCTTTTCTAAATGGCCTACCCCTTATTCTTAAACTGTGGCCTCCAGTACTGGACTCAACCATCAGCGGGAACATGCTTCCTGTCTCCTGCGTGTCCAATCCCTTAATAATCTTATATGTTTCAATCAGATCCCCTCTTATCCTTCTAAATTCCAGTGTATACAAGCCTAGTCGCTCCAATCTTTAAATATATGACAGTCCCGCCATTCCGGGAATTAACCTTGTGAACCTACGCTGCACTCCCTCCATAGTAAGAATGTCATTCCTCAAATTTGGAGAACAAAACTACACACAGTACTCCAGGTAGTGTCTCACCAGGGTCCTGCACATCTGCAGAAGGACCTATTTACTCCTATACTGAATTGCCCTTGTTATAAATGCCAGCATGCCATTAGCTTTCTTCACTGCCTGCTGTACCTGCATGCTTGCTTTCATTGACTGATGTACAAGAACACCTAGATCGCGTTTTACTTCCCCTTTTCCTAACTTGACTCCATTTAGATAGTAATCTGCCTTCCTGTTCTTGCCAGCAAAGTGGATAACCTCACATTTATCCGCATTAAACTGCATCTGCCATACATTTGCCCATTCACCCAACCTGTCCAAGACACCCTGCATTCTCATAACATCCTCCTGACATTTCACACTGTCACCCAGCTTTGTGTCATCAGCAAATTTGTTAATGTTATTTTTAATCCCTTCATCTAAATCATTAATGTATATTGTAAACAGCTGCGGTCCCAGCACCGAACCTTGCGGTACCCCACTGGTCACAGCCTGCCATTCTTAAAGGGACCCGTTAATCGCTAAACATTGTTTCCTATCAGCCAGCCAATTTTCAATCCATGTCACTACTCTGCCCCCAATACCATGTGCCCTAATTTTGCCCACTAATCTCCTATATGGGACTTTATCAAAAGCTTTCTGGAAGTCCAGGTACACTACATCCACTGGCTCTCCCTTGTCTATTTTCATAGTTACATCCTCAAAATGCTCCAGAATATTAGTCAAGCATGATTTTCCATTTATAAATCCATGCTGACTCGGACTGATCCTTCTACTGCTATCCAAATGTGTCGTAATTTCATCTTTTATAATTGACTCCAGCATCTTTCCCACCACTGAAGTCAGGCTAACCGGTCTATAATTCCCTGTTGTCTCTCTCCCTCCTTTCTTGAAATGTGGGACAACATTAGCCACCCTGCAGTCAGCAGGAACTGTTCCTGAATCTATAGAACATTGCGAAATGATTACCAATGCATTCACGATTTCTAGAGCCACCTCTTTATGTACCCTGGGGTGCAGACCATCAGGTCCCGGGGCCTTATCAGCCTTCAGACTCAACAGTCTATCAAACACCGTTTCTTGCCTAATATAAATTTCCTTCAGTTCATCCTTTACCCTTGTTCCTTTGGCCCCTATTACATCTGGGATATTGTTTGTGTCTTCCCTAGTGAAGACAGATCCAAAGTACTTGTTCAACTTATCTGCCATTTCCTTGTTCCCCAAAACAAATTCACCCGTTTATGTCTTCAATGGCCCAATTTTGATCTAAACTTTTTTTTTTTTGCTATTCACGTACCTAAAGAAGCTTTTACTATCCTCCTTTATATTATTGGCTAGTTTACCTTCGTACCTCCTTTTTTCTCGACGTATTGCCTTTTTTGTTATCTTCTGTTGCTCTTTAAAAGCTTCCCAGTTCTCCAGTTTCCCGCTCATCTTTGCTATGTTATACTTGTTTTTTTTTATTTTATACTGCCCTTTACTTCCCTCGTCAGCCACGGCCGCCTTTTACTCCCCTTTGGATCTTTTTTCCTCCTTGGAATGAACTGATCCTGCACCTTCTGCATTATTCCCAGAAATGCCTGCCATTATTGTTCCACTGTATTCCCTGCTAGCGTATTGTTCCATTGAACTTTGGCCAGCTCCTCCCTCATAGCTCCATAGTTCACTTTGTTCAACTGTAATACTGACACATCTGATTTTTCCTTCTCCTTCTCAAATTCTAGGTTAAAACACATCATATTATGGTCTCTACCTCCTAATGGTTCCTTTACTTCCAGGTCCCTGATAAAATCCGGTTCATTGCACAACACTAAATCTAGAATTGCCTTCTTCCTGGTAGGCTCCAGTGCAAGCTGTTCTATGAATCCATCTCGGAGGCACTCCACAAATTCCCTTTCTTGGGGTCCAGTACCATTCTGATTCCCCCAGTCTACCTGCATGTGGAAATCCCCCATGACAACTGTATCATTACATTTGCGACATGCCAATTTTAACTCTTCATTCAACTTACACCTTACATCCAGACTGTTGTTTGGGGGCCTGTAGATAACTCCCATTAGGGTCTTTCTACCCTCAGTTCTATTCATACTGACTCTAAATCCACTGATTCTATGTCCCCCCTCGCAAGGGACTGAATATTATTCTTCACCAACAGAGCACCCCACCCCCTCTGCCAGTCAGTCTGTCCTTTCGATAAGATGTAGATCCGTGAATATTGATTTCCCAGGCCCTGTCCGCTTGAAGCCATGTCTCTGTTATTCCCACAATATCGTACTTGCCAATTTCCAACTGAGCCTCAAGCTCATCTACTTTATTCCTTATACTTCGTGCATTCATATCAAATACTTTTAATTCGTTACTCCCCTCTCCTTTCATATCAATTCCTACTTCACTTTGTCATACTATATGATCTCTTCTTGAGCTTTCTACTCCATTGATTCTGTTGTCCTTTTCAACTTTTCTTATTTTCACTTTCCCTTTAACTCCATCCTTATATTTCCAGTTCATCCACTCCCCCCCCACTACTTAGTTTAAACACATCCGTGTTGCAGTGGTAAACCTGTCTGCCAGAATGCTGGTCCCCCGCCTATTACGGTGCAACCCGTCCCTTTTTTACAATTCATCCCTACCCCAAAACAGATCCCAGTGGTCCAAGAATGTAAATCCTTGCTTCCTGCACCAGTTCCTCAGCCGCACATTCAGATTCATTATCTCCCTGTTCTTGCCCTCTCCAGCACGAGAAACTGGAAGCAAACCAGAGATAACCACCCTGGAAGTCCTGCTTTTCAGCCTTCTTCCGAGTTCTCTGAAGTCCCGCTGCAGAATGTCCTTCCTCTTCTTCCCAATATCATTTGTGCCGACATGCACTACCACTTCCGGCTGTTCACCTTCCCCCTCGAGGATTCCCTGCAATCGGTCCGTGATGTCCTGGATCGTAGCACCAGGGAGGCAACACACCATCCTTAAATCTCGCCTGCTGCCGCAGAAACCCCTTTCCGTACCTCTCACTATGGAGTCCCCTACTACCATGGCTGTTCCTGATGTCTGACTCCTCGGCTCTGCTTCTGCACCAATATTCGGCTCGCAGACCGGTCCGCCTCCAGACTGGCAGTATCTTCTTTCCAGACAGCTTCCAAGAGGGTGAACCTGCTTACGAGAGGTACATCCCCTGGGGTCTCCTGTACTTCAAGCATCATTTCCTTCCTCATCGTCGCCCCTTTCTCTCTTCCGATATCCTCGGTGTAACGACCTCACTGTAGGTCCTGTCCAGAAAACTCTCGTTTTCGCGGATGAACCTGAGGTCATCCAGTTCTTTCTTCAGTGCTGCAGCATGCTCCTTCAGAAGCTGATACCAGGCACTTCCCTCGACCAGGCCGCTTTCCGACAGGCCGCTCCGCTAGAGCTCTCCCTCTTTTTATTTGCTTGAGCTTTGCAAGCTACAAGGTCACCTGACCTCGATTGCCCAATCAGCTGTTTACTGCTGAGTCTGAGTTATTTGGATCGATCATATAGGATCGATATGTCCAATGAAATGGATATGTGCAGGGAGTTGTTTCGGAAAAGTGAGGTCACGGATTTAGCAATGGATTTAGCTATGAAATTAAAGCTATTGAATTTAAAGCTGTAAAAATTAGCGATTAAATTAAATTAAATGGAGAGGGCCACTACCCGTGCCACACAGTTGAGGTGTAGGTGGGAGGGCTTCAAAATGGGAATAATTTTGACTTTTCCAAGGAAGTTGGGATCTGGTCAGAAGAGATGGATCTCTAACAGATAAATTGGAGGGTAACTAATATCTGAGTGGAAAAGTACCCCAGTACTGTGCAAGAGAGTTTTCTGGAAAGGTGTTAAACTCGATTTGCAGGGAGATGGGATTCAGATTTCCAGAGAAGATAACGGAGTAGATGTGGAGACAGATGTTGTTAAGACGTCAGAAAAAAGGCAGGGATGAAAATGTTGTGCATGATGCGACTGGTGCCCTGAACTCCGTATATTTCAATGCATAAAGATTTAAAGAAAGGCAGTTGAGCTCAGGGCACGAATCAACACGGTGAATATGACACTGTAGCCATTACTGAGAATTGGATGTAGGAGGAGCAAGCAGGCCAGGCACGATATTTCGGGTTTCCCTATTTTTAGACGTGAGAAAGCGGTAGGAATGACTGGAGGAGGGGTGACATTACTAGCTGAGAAAATGTCACAGCATTGCACAATCAGAACAGACCAGAAAACTCCCCTAAGTGAGGTATTGTGGGTGAAAATGAGGAACAACAAAAATATGATCATGTTCATGGGGGCTACATTATAGATCAGCCAACATGCCGCTAGATTAGGACGGACAAATCTGTGGATAGATCACAGACAGTTCAGGAAATATAAGACTGTGATAGCAGGTGATTTCAGCTTTCCACCTATTGACTGAGTCCCATACTGCAAAAGGACCAGTGGGATAAAGTTTGTCAAATGTGTTCAGGGAAGACTCGTTGATCAGCACATAGAAATTCCAAAGGGAGAACAATAACCAAGGTAGAACATGCAAGGTAAATGATAGGGCACTGAGGAGTGCAGCAGAATAGAGGGATCTGAGAATACAGATATATAATTCCCTAAAAGTGGCGTAACAGATAGACAGGGTCGTTAAGAGAGCTCTTGGTACATTGGTCTTCATAAATCAAAGTATTGAGTGTGAGTTGGAATGTTATGGTGAATTTGTATAAGACATTGGTGAGGCCGAATTTGGAGTATTGTGTGCTGTTTTGGTCACCTAATTACAGGGAGGATATCAATAAGCTTGAAGGAGAGCACGCAAAGTTTAAAAGGATTTTGCCAGGACTTGAGAAACAGAGTTACAAAGGAAGGTTGAATAGGTTAGGACTTTATTCCTTAGAGCGTAGGAGAATGAGGGAGATTTGATGGTGGTATATAAAACTACGATGGGTACAGATGGAGTGAATGCAAGCAGGCTTTTTTCCCCCTGAAGCTAGTGGAGAAAAGAAACAGAGGACATGGTTAAGGGTGAAGGGAGAAAGGTTTAAAGGGAACATTGGGGTGGGAGTGTGGAATGAGAAAATTAAAATTTCCCACCACGACAACCCTGATATTATTACACCTTTTTTCAGAATCTGTCTCCCTATCTGCTCCTCGATGTCACTGTTACTATCGGGAGGTCTAAAGAAATACCCAGTAGAGTGATTGACCCCTTCCTGTTCCTAACTTCCACCCACAGAGACTCCGAAGACAAACTTTCCATGACTCCATCTTTTTCTGCAGCCGTGACAATATCAGCAGTGATAATGCCTCTTTTGCGTCCCTCCCTGAGCTTTCTGAAACATCTAAATCGTGGCACATTAAGTAACTAATCCCGACCCTCAGCCAATTTAGTCTCTGTAATTGCCACAACATCATAGCTCCGTAGATCCACGCTCTACGCTCATCGGCTTTGTTCATGCTACTCCTTGCATTGACTCATCTCAAACCCCCGGCTCGAGCACATCCCTTCTCTATCAACTGCCTATCCTCCCTCTCACACTGTCTACAAGCTTTCTCTATTTGTAAGCCCGTTCCCCTGTCTCTTCAGTTCGGTTCCCAGCCGCAGCAATTCTAGTTTAAACTCTCACCATTACCCTTACCAAGCCTCCCCGCCAGGACATTGATCTCCGTTTGGACCGAAGTGCAACCCAATCTTTTTGTTCAGGTCACGCCTGACCCAATGGAGGTCCCAATGATCCAGATGTCTGAATCCCTGCCCCCTACTCCAATCCCTCGGCCTCGTATTGATCCGTGTCCTCACTCTATTCCAATGCTCACTGTCACGTGTCACAGACAGTAACACCGAGATTATTACTTTTGAGGTCCTGCTTCACAACTTCTTTCCTAACTCCCTGTAGTCTGCTTTCAGGACCTCCAAAATTTTCGCACCGATGTCGTTGTTACCAATATGTAACACGACCTCTGGCTGTTGTCCTTCCCACTTCAGGATGTCGTAGACGCCATCAGATAAATCCCGGGCCCTGGCACCTCCCCCTCCGTCTTAACTCCTCTCGCTCTTAACAATTCTCACCCTCCAGCCGTTTTCATCTACATCAATTCCCTTTCTCGTATCAACCGCCCTCTCATATTCCCACGCCATCTCTCCTTCCCCCCCCATCCTGTCCCGTCTCTCCAATGCAGAGCCCTCCTCTCTTCGTTCCTCTTCTCGACTCTCTAAAAATTCCCATTTAGGATCATTGAAATGCATCCCTTCTCTCCCTCTGACAATAGTGGCTCCCCCTTCCTGAGCTCAGGGACGTTGGTAATCCTCGACAGGATGGACGAGAGCAAGACCTACATGAACTTCGCAAAAACGAACTCAGGCTCTCTTTCCCGAGGTGAGTGCGGCATAGAAATCTAGAGGGGGTGGACAGCGTGTTACCTTCCGTGTCTGATCACGGGACTGTGTGATGGGACGGTGTGGAAGGGGCTTCACTCTATGTCTGACCTCGGTAGTGTGTGATGGGAAAGTGTGGAGGGAGATTCACTCTGTGTCTGACCTCGGGAGTGTGTGATGGGACGGTGGGGAGGAAGATTCACTCTGTGTCTGACCCTGGGAGTGTGCGATGGGACGGTGGGGAGGGAGATTCACTTTGTGTCTGACCCCGGGAGTGTGTGATGTGACGGTGTGGGCGGAGATTCACACTGTGTCTGACCCCGGGAGTGTGTGATGGGACGGTGGGGAGGGAGATTCACTCTGTGTCTGATCCCGGGAGTGTGTGATGGGACGGAGCGGAGGGAGATTCACTCTGTGTCTGATCCCGGGAGTGTGTGATGGGACGGAGCGGAGGGAGATTCACTCTGTGTCTGATCCCGGGAGTGTGTGATGGGACGGTGTGGAGGGAGATTCACTCTGTGTCTGATCCCGGGAGTGTGTGATGGGACGGAGCGGAGGGAGCAGACGTCCGTAGCACCACCACTCACCATCTCGCCTGTCTCCGCTTCCCTCTTCTCCCTCTGTCATACTCGCTTCCCTGCCTCTCCTCCTCCACTACCTCCCACACTACCTGCTCCGCTCTTCCCTCTCTCTGCTTTCCTCCTTCCCTCTCTTTTCCTCCCCTCAGCCAGCCCCTCTTTCATACTCTATACACTTCCCTGCCCCTCCCCAACCCTGCCTCTTACACTATCTGTTCCGCTTTTCCCTCTCTCTCCCCGTTTCCTCTCTCTCCCACTCACTTTCCCCTCTCTTTCCTTCCTCTTTCTTCCCTTTATGCCCCTTCCTATCCACTATCGTCATCTCGTTCTCACCGTTCTGTACCTATCTCTCAACCTCTGCCTCCTCCTTCACCATTCTCTCGTCCCTCTCTAACTGCCAACTTTTTGAATCCTCTCTCCTCTGTGACACTCCACCTGGAGAAAACCCGCTCTCTCCTGCGCACATTCTTCTTCTCTCTTTCGTTGGCTTTGTCTCGTCCACTTTCTGTCTCCCATTTTCCCAACCCTCTCTCCAGTCTCTTACCCCTCTTTCTCCCCCCGCAGTCTTACCAATCGCGCTCTTCCCCTTTCTTCCATTGACCACGCTTTATCCCCCTCCCATTCACTCACTCTTTCCCCACTTTCTGTCGCTTCCCCGCTCTTCGTCCCTCGTCGCTCATCGCCCTCTAAACCAATTCATCGAGTCCGTTCAGCCTCTCTTCCGACTCTCTTCCCTCTCCTCTTCCACTCCTCACACACTTTCACAGTCCTTCACCCTTCTGTTTCGTTTACCTACCTCTTCACTCACTACTCTCTCGACTCGTCTCTGTGCCCCTCACTCTCCCCCATTCTCTATAGCCCATTCTCCTCCTTCTCTGTCTTTCTCTTGTAGATGGCCTGACCTCCACCTACTCAGAGCTGAACATTCGGAAAGACGAGCAGTTCAACGATGAGAATAAGGATCCTCCCATTGCCTCGGGACACAGCGAATTGCCAATCCCTGCACAAACAGGTCAGAGTTCGCGACAATGACGCCACTATGGTGGGGTCACGTGTGATATGTCTAAGTGCCCCAGTTTCTTATGCATCCGCCTCGACCGCTTTTCTGCTAGCTCGTTCCACAGTCTGACCACCATATGGTGTCAAAAGCTTGTCACTCGCTCCTTAATTAAGTCTCTTTCCGCTTTCACAATCCTCTGCGCTCTGATTCTCGATCCTCTAAGTCTGGAGAAAATGACTCTGTGCATTCACCCCTCGTGTCTGAATATAGCCCTGAAAGCTCACCCCTGCGCACCCAGCCGAACCTCTCTCCATAGCTCTGTCCCTGGGGTCCCGGCAACATCGTCGCATATCTCCCTCTGCGGTCTTTCAGGTTCGATGGCATAATTTCTACAGCAGGGCGACGATCACTGAACACAGTACTCTAAGCAACACACACAAAATGCTGGTGGAACGCAGCAGGCCAGGCAGCATCTATAGGAAGAATCCCATCTTTCTACAGATGCTGCCTGGCCTGCTGCGTTCCACCAGCATTTTCGGTGTGTTGCTTGAATTTCCAGCATCTGCAGATTTCCTCGTGTTGACCGTACTCTAAGTGTTGCCTCACCGAGTCCTGTACAACTGCAACAGGTCCTTCCGTCTCGACTCCCGGACTCAGTGTCCCGACTGATGAAGTCCTGCGCGTCAGACGCCTTCTTTGCCACCCTGTTTACCTGTAACTCCACTTTCTGGAACCGTGTTCCTGTACCGTGTGTCACTCTGTTCTACAACACCCCTCACGGTTCCTCCCGTTCATTGTGAAAGTCCTACCCTGTTGTTTGTCTTCCTGAAACACGATAGATCGCACTTCTCCGATCTGAATTTCATTTGCTCCTGCTCGGCCCACTTTCCCAGCTAATCGGAATCACGCTGTAAGAGATAACTGTCTTCACCGTTTACAACGCTGCCGACGTTAAAGCCATCTGAATGCTTGCCATCCGCGTCTTGTACACTCTGTTTCAAATGGTCGAGAGAGTTGGCAGTGATTACTTGTCCTACCACCGAACCCTTGGTGAACCCCGCTGGTGACGGGCTTCCTGTCTGAGAAACGAAATTCAACCCTAAATCTTTGTCATCACGCCGAGCCTATTGTATATCCAGTCAGCCATCCTTGCCAGCGCCGCACATCATCCTTCAGAGCGGTATATCATCTGATCCCTAAAATGTCTTCCACGGTCAGGTCAGCCGCGGAACTCACCCTGGGTCTCATACCATTTCGAATCTACCTCCATCTTCTACTTTCTACCCTCCCTATCTCACCCTCTTCCTCCCTCTATCACCGCTCCGTTTCTTTTTCCGTCTCGCCCTACCTCCTCCTCTTCCATCTTCCAGATCAGTCTACCATCTGGGACCTTGTGAATGGGCTTGTTAAGGTCGGCGTACACTATGCCTACTGATACGCAGAAATCCTTCAGTCAAATCTTCCTGGGCCCCACTCTATTGTACACAGCAGCCTACACATTTGAAAAAAATTAATTTAAAAAAATCTGTTTCAGTTCCCTATACATTACGTCTCCTACCCTGCTGTCATGAACCGTCCTGGTTCCTCAATCAAAATATAGATAGTGCTCCTCCGGTGACAGCAAGACACGGCAGAGCGCTGTGGACACAGCTGAGCAGATCCCCTCCATGGACTCTGTCTACACTCCCTGGTGCCTCGATAAAGCAGCCAGCTTGATGAAACAAACAACTCCCACCCACCCTGAATATCTTCACTTCTGCACCCAGCCTATGGGAAAGATATGAAAGCATGTCTCACTGGAACATAGAACACATAATTCCACAGCACATTATAGGCCTGTCGGCCCACAATTCCGTGTCGATCATGCAACCTACTCCGGAAACTGCCTATAATTTCCCTACCGAGTAGCCCCTATTTCTCTAAGCTCCATGTTTCTGTCCAGGAGGCTGTTTATAAAACCTGTTGTATCTGCTTCCAACACCGCCGCCAGCAGTACATTCCACGCACCCACCACTTCATGTGTGAAAACTTACCTCTGGCATTCCTTCGGTACCTATTTCCAAACACCTTAAAACTATGCCCTCTCGTGTTGGCTGTTCCAGTCCTGGAGAAAAGCCTCTGGCCATCTCAACGCTCAATTCCTGTCTTCATCTTACGCACCGTTATCGGGTCACCTCTGATCCTCGTCGCTCCAAGGTGAAAAGGACAAGTTCACTCGACCCATTTTCATAATCTAGGCAACGTCCTTGTGAATCTCCTCCTGAATTTCCCCATCCTTGCTGCAATGAGGCGACCAGAAATGAACACAGTACTCCAAGTGGGGTCTGACCAAAGTCTTATTCACCTGAAACTCGTCTCGGGGAAAGCTTCTACACCACCATTGAACGATCCTCTATTACGACATTAGGGACTATTGACATCATTAATTCGGTACTCGTGGCGCTTGCACTGCCTGCTCTGCACTTTCTCTGTAACTGTGACACTTTATTCTGCATTCCCTTGCTGACCGACCTTGTCCTGCTCCAATGAAGTGATGCAACTGGGACCTCCCCTGTTTTGTGATGAATATAAGTAATCTGGATGAAAATGTCAACCGGTCGGTAGGTAATTCTGCATTTGACACGAAGATGGGCGGTGTTGTGGATCGCGTTGAAAAAGATCCAGTGGGATATGGATCAGTTACGGATATGTGTCGGAGAAATGGCAGATGGTGCTTGACGCGGACAAACGTGAAATGTTGCACCTTTTGGTAGGTCAAATGCTGAAAAGGTAGCACGCTCTTAAAGCCAAGGCCCAAAACAGTGTTGATTCGCAGAGGAATCTTGGGTTTCCTGAATGCGATGCATTCAGGCCTATGCTTTCAGATGGATCTTTCTGGTGACGTATAGCATGATTACCTTTATTAGTTGGGGCACTGAGTTCAAAGATCAGGAAGTTATGTTGCAACTTTATAAAATTTTCTACTCGGACTGAATGAGGCGTATTGTATACAGTTCTGGTCACCCCAGTATCGGAAGGATATCATCCGGGGATTTCGAACCCCTGTGTTGCAACGAGAGGTTGGACACTTGGGTTGCTTCCTCCGGAGCGGCGAAGATGAGGGGAGACATGTCAAAGGTTTATAAGATCACCGGATGCATTGACACAGTAGACAGACAGTACCGTTACCCCAAAGATGAAATGCCTAATACCACAGGGAATGCATTCGGGACAACATTGTGGGCCTGTTCCTGTGCTGTACGGGTTGGTCTGTGTTCTAACGTGACAAAAATTAATCAATTTACTAACCCTACGGAGCAGAATATCCTAAACACTGAGAGCCGTGTTGAATATCTAGGTTTTCATTCAGGATTTTGCCACAGACAACTGTCTGCGATTTTAGCGACTGTCAATCTCCATTTTCATCCAGGTCTTTCATACACATCACAGATACCGGAAGGCCCGGTTGTAAATGTAAACCATATACAACCCTGAGATTCATCTTTCCATAAATATTTAGGTTTATTTATTTATTGAATAAATAGGCCCGATCCTTCAGGTCGCGCTACCCAACAATTTCCGATTAAATCCTGGCCTAATCATTGCTCAATTTACAGTCACCGATTACCCAACCCAATGATGCCTCTGCGCACTGTGAGGGGACTGGAGAACCGGGACGAAACCATCTCGGTCACAGGTGGAACGTACAAACCCCTTGCAGCCAGCGTCGGGAATTGAACCCGGGTCTCTGGTATTGTAAACCCCTGCATTATTGTACCGCTCTTCCTCTTGCAAGCAGCCTCGAAACAAAAAAGCACAATGGAGTCGACGAAAACCCCCACAACATGTTAATCCCCACAAGACAGTCATATATCGGATGTTTGAAAAAGAAAACAAATCTTGCAAACAATAATAGAACTACGAAAAATAATAAAAACAACTTTCTCACTCCCTCTGTCCCTCTCCGTCCCTCTACCACAGTTTTCTACCCTCAACCTCCTCACCCTTCTCTTCCTTACTCTTTCGCTATCGCTGTCACAATTCTCACTCCCCTTTCCCTTGTAACCTGATTCTCTCTCCTACCTCCGCCTCTCGATCTCCCCTTTCTCTCCCCGATCTCTCTCCGCAATTCTATCCCATTTTCACACCCAACGCCACAATCTATCACACTCTCTCCCTTCCATCCAGATATCCTGCCTCTCCTAATCGGACTGCAGGTCTTCTTCCCCTCACGTAGCCCCTCCCTCAACTTCTCTTGCTGACTCTCTGCTCTCTCTCTCCTCACATCCCTTTCTCATGGAACTCTCTCTGCTCCATCTCTCTGTCCTCACTCGCCGCATTCTCTACCGGTCCCTGCTCCTTCTGTTTCACTCTCTCACACATTCTCTCTCTTTCTCTCCCAGATGTTCGGAACTCCACCTACACACTGCTGAACCTTCGGAGAGACGAACCTCTCGTTGCTGAGTATGAAGATCCTCCCATTGCCCTGGGACCCGCTGAAATGTCAGTGACTGCACAAGCAGGTCAGAGTTCATAGTGATGACATCATTATGAAGGGGCAACATGCTATACACACAAGTGTTCAAGTTCTAATGCATCTGCATTGACCACTTCCTCTGGCAGCTCTTTCCATAGGCGGACAACCGTCTGGGTAAAAACACTGTTGTCAATTGGGTCCCCAGTGACATCTGTTTCTACTGTCACCCTAGACCTGTGCGCTCTGGCTCTCGATTCTCCAAGCTTACAGAAAATTAGCCTGCGCATTCACATTTTCTGTGCCCCGCATGGTCTTATACCCCTCTGTAAGGTCACCCCTGTGCTCCGAGCTATAAGGTCCTACCCTGCCTGACTTATATCCATAACTCACTCCCTCGGTTCACGGAAAAGCCTCCTTTTGCACACTTTCTAGCTCAGTGTCATGTTTATTAGAGCAGTAACACCAAAATTCATCACCGTACTTCAGGTGCAGCCTTACAGAGGCCTGCAACGTAACCCCCCGACTCCCGTACTCTGTGTCCTGACCGATGAAGGTGAGAGTGGCAGACGCCTTATTCACCGTCCTGTCTACCTCTGTTCTACACCAATCCCCAGGGTCCCTGTCTACCTTTGACTCCACTTTCAGGGAACCGTGTCCCTGTACCCTCAGGTCCCTCTGTTCTACAACACTCCCCAGGGAACCTGTCCACCTGTGACATCACCTCCAGGGAACCATCTTCCTGTAGCCCTGTGTCACTCTGTTGTACAACACTCCCTAGTGAAATCCCCCTGGGTCCCACACAATTACACAGAGTAACTTACCAAGTGGAAACATTAAAAGCCTTATTGAGTTCCCTCCAAATGAAGTCCACTACCCTGCACCCATGAACCGTCCTACTTCCTCACTCAAAATATAGAAGCTGCTCCGCCCGTGACCACAGGAGACTGCAGAAAGCTGTGGCCACAGCTGAGCTCAGCTCTGAAACCAGCTTCCCCTCCATGAACACTGTCCACAGTTTGCTGCCTCGATAGAGCAGCCTACATAACCAAACTATGACATCAACCACCTGGCTGTTCTCTCTTCCTCACCTACCCCATGGGACGGAAGATAGAAAGCATGGTTCACTGGAACAGAGAACATAGAAATCTAAAGCCCAATACAGGCTCTTCATCCAAAGAAGTTGTGCCGACCATATAACCTGCAATAGAAACTGCCGAGATCTTCCCTGACAAATAACTCATAATTTTCCTCACCTCCACGTACCTATCTAAGAGGCTCTGAATATGGCATGGAACACAGAATATAGAATATTACAGCGCAGTACAGGCCCTTTGGCTCATAATGCTATGCCGACCCTTACACCCTGCCTCCCGTATAGACCCACACTTTAACTCCCTCCGTAAAAATTAAAATGGAGGATTATAGGGTAGTGTGGGTTTACTTTTTTAAGGATTATATGGGTCGGCACAAAATGGAGGGCTGAAGGGCCTGTTCTGTGCTGTAGTGTTCTATGGTTTTATGTTTCTATACCTTTCTTGTAGTTTCTTAAATTTCACTAGTGTATTTGCCTCCACCACTGACTCAGGCAGTGCATTCCACGCAGCAACCACTCTCTGAGTGAATAAACTTCCTCTTCTATCCCCTTTGAACTCCCCCCCCCCCCATTACCTCAAAGCCATGTCCTCTTGTACTGAGCAGTGGTGCCCTGGGGAAGAGGCGCTGGCTGTCCACTCTGTCTATTTCTCTTAATGTCTTGTATGCCTCTATCTCTCTCCAATGAGTAAAGCCCTAGCTCCCTTAATCTCTGACAATAATGCATACTCCCTAAGCCAGGCAGGGTCCTGGTAAACCTCCTCTGTACCCTTTCCAACGTTTCCTCATCTTTCCTACAGTGAGACGACCAGAACTGGACAGATACTTCAAGTGTGGCCTAACCAGAGTATTAAAGAGCTGCATCATTACCTCGCGACTCTTCAACTCTATCCCTCCACTTATGAAAGCTAACACCCCATAAGCTTTCTTAACTACGCTATCAACCTGTGAGGCAACTTTCAGGGATCTGTGGGCACACACTCCCAGAGCCCTCTACTCCTCCACACTACCAAGTATCCTGTCATTTACTTTGTACTCTGCCTTGGAGTTTGTCTTCCAAAGTGTACCACCTCACCCTTCTCCGGGTTGATTTCCATCTGCCACTTCCCAGCCATCTCCTGCATCCTATCAAATTCTCTCTGCAATCTTTGACAATCCTCAACACTATCCACATCACCACCAAACTTTGTGTCGTCTGAAATTTAGCAACCACCCATCTCCATTTTCATCTAGGTATTTCATACACATCACACACACCGGAAGGCCAGGTTGTCAATGTAAACAATTTCCATGCCTGAGATGAATTTTTCTAAAGATATTTAGGTTTATTTATTTATTGAAAAGCAGTGCGGAATAGGCCCGAACCTTCAGGCCGCGCTGCCCAGCAATTTCCAGTTTTAATCCTGGGCAAATCGCTGTTCAAATTACAGTCACAAATTACCCAAGCCCGCGGTATCTCTGCGCACTGTGAGGGAATCTGGATCACCGGGAAGAAACCCACTCGGTCACAGGTGGAACGTACAAACACATTGCAGCCAGCCTCGTTAATTGAACCCGGGTCTCTGGTATTGTAAACCACTACACTATTGTACCGCTCTTCCTCTTGCAAGCAGCCTCGAAACAAAGAAATACAACGGAGTCCACGAAAATCCCCACAACATGTTAATCCCCACAAGACCGTCGTATATCCGATGTATGAAGAAAAAACTTGCAAACAATAATACATCTAAGAAAAATAGTAAAAAACTTAATACTTTCTCTCACCAATTCTCTCTCTATTTCCCTGTCTCCCTCCCTCCCTCTTCCACTTTCTTCTCCCATCAACCTTCCTTTCTCTCACTCACTCTTTCGCTATTGGTCTCACAATTCTCACTCTCCCTTCACTTATAACCTTAGCCCCTCTCCTCCCTCCGCCTCCCTATCTCCATTTCCTTTCCACGATCTCTCTGCCCCATTTTATCCCATTTTCACGCCAACGCCACTATCTATCACCCTCTTTTCCTCCTCCCCTCCATCCATCCTTTACACCCTGCCTCTCCTACTCGGACAACAGGTCTTTCTCCCCTCACCTACCAATCTCCCTCTTTTTATCCTGCTGACTCTCAGCTCTCTCTCCTGACATCCTTCTCTCATCTAACTCTGTCTGCTCCATCTCTCTCTGTCCTCACTCGCCGCATTCTCTACCGGTCCCTGCTCCTTCTGTTTCACTCTCTCACACATTCTCTCTCTTTCTCTCCCAGATGGACTGAACTCGACCTACACACTGCTGAACCTTCGGAGAGACGAACATCTCATTGCTGAGTATGAAGATCCTCCCACTGCCCTGGGATCCGCTGAACTGTCAGTGACTGCACAAGCAGGTCAGAGTTCATAGTGATGACGACATTACTAAAGAGTCACGTGCTATACGTACAAGTGTTCAAGTTCTAATGCATCGGCATCGACCCTCTGGCAGCTCGTTCGATAGAGAGACAACCATCTGGGTAAAAAAAAAAAATGTCAATTGGGTCCCCAGTGACATCTGTTTCCACTATCTCCTTTGACCTGTGCGTTCTGGTTCTCAGTTTTCCAAGTTTACAGAAAATTAATATGCGCTTTCACCTTTATCTCTTCCCCGGATGTTTCTATGCCCCCCCCTGCGCTCCAAGTTATAAAGTCCTAATCTGCCTGACTTATCTCCATAACTCACTCACTCTATTCCAGGTAAAAGCCTCGTGAACTCCTTTTGCACTCTTTCCAGCTCAGTGTCATCATTATTAGAGCAGGAACACCAAAACTAAACACCGTACTTCAAATGCGGCCTTACACATGACTTGTCCAAATGCAACGTGACCTCCCGACTCCCGGACTCAGTGCCCTGACTGATGAAGGCCAGCGTGTCAGACGCCTTATTCACCGTCCTGTCTACCTGCGACTCCACTTGAGGCAACCGTGTACTTGTACCACTGGTTGTCACTGTTTTACTATACTACCCAGGGTCCCTGTCTCCTTGTGACTCCACTTTCAGGGAACGTGTCCCTGTACTCTTAGGGCCCTCTGTTCTACAACACTCCACAGGATCCCTGTCCACCTGTGACATCACTTCTAGGGAACCGTCTTCCTGCAGCCTTATGTCCCTCTATTGTACAATTCTCCCTAGTCCAATCCCCTTGGGTCCCACACCATTACACAGAGTAACTTACCAAGTGGAAACATTAAAAGCCTTATTGAGATTCCTCCAAATGAAGTCCACTGCCCTGCACCCATGATTCGTCCTACTTCCTCACTCAAAATATAGAAGCTGCTCCGCCCGTGACCACAGGAAACTGCAGAATGCTGTGGCCACAGCTGAGCACAGCTCTGAAACCAGCTTCCCCTCATGAACACTGTCCACAATTTGCTGTCTCAATAGACCAGCCTACATAACCAAACTATGACACCAACCACCTGGCAGTTCTCTCTTCCTCACCTACCCCATGGAAGGAAAATAGAAAGCATGGCTCACTGGAACAGAGAACTTCGAGAACATTGAAATCTAAAGCACAATATAGGCTTCTCATCCCACAATGTTGTGCGACCATATAACCCACACTAGAAACTGCAGAGATTCTCCCTAGTAAAAAACTCATATTTTATTTCTCATCTCCATGTATTTATCTAAGCAGCTCCTATTAGGATATAGAACATAGAATATAGAATATTACAGCACACTCCAGCCCCTTCGATCCACAATGTTGTGCCGACCCCTAAACCCTGCCTCCCATATAAACCCTCACCTTAAATTCATCCATATACCTGTCGTGTCGTCTCTTAAATTTCACTTTTGTATCTGCCTCCACCACTGACTCAGGCAGCGCATTCCACGCACCAGCCACTCTCTGAGTAAAAGGAAATCTCCCTCCAAAAACCCATTTGAACTTCTCACTCCCCCTTAAAGCCATGTCCTCTTATACTGAAGAGTGGTGACCAGGGGAAGAGGCACTGGCTGTCCACTCTATCTGTTCCTGTTGATACCTTGTATACCTCTATCATGTCTCCCCTCATCCTCCTTCTCTCCAAGGAGTAATGTCGTAGCTCTCTCAATCTCTGATCATAATCCATATTCTCTAAACCAGGCAACGACCTGGTAAATCTCCTCTGTACCATTTCCAATGCTTCCTCATACGTCCTATATTGAAGTGACCAGAACTGAACACAATACTCCCAGATTTGCCAAACCAGAGTATTATAGAGCTGCATCATTATCACGCGACTCTTTAAAGCTGTCCCTCAACTTATGAAAGCTACCAGCCCATAAGCTTTCTTAACTACCCTATCTAACTGCGCGGCAAATTTCAGAGATCTGTGGACATGTACTCCCAGATCCCTCTACTCCTCCACAATACCAAGTATCCTACCATTTATCTTGTACCCTGCCTTGGAGTTTGTCCTTCCAAAGTGTACCACCTCACACTTCTCAGGGTTGAACTGCATCTGTCACTTCTCAACCGACTACTGCATCTGATCAATGTCTCTCTGCAATCTTCGACAATCATGAAAACTTTCCACAACATCACCAACCTTTGTGTCGTCTGCAAATTTGGCAACCAACCTATCCTCACGTCCGGGTCGTTAATAACAAATCGCGAAAATTAGAGTCCCAGACCAATCCTTGTGGGACACCACTAGTCATAACCCTCCAATCCGAATGTACTCCCTCCACCGCAAACCTCTGCTTTCTGCAGGAAAACCATTTCCGAATCCACCTGTCCAGACTTCCCTGGATCCCATGCATTCTGGATTTCTGATAATCTTACCGTGTGGAACCTTATCAAATGCCTTACTTATATCCATGTAGATCATATCAACTGCACTACCCGATTTATATGCCTGGTCACCTCCTCAACGAACTCTAACAGGCTACTTAAACACTATCTGCCCTTCACAAAGCCATACTGACAGTCCCTGATCAGACCATGATTCTCTAAATGCCCATATATCCTATCTCTAAGAAACTTTTCAATAGCTTTCAAACCACAGACGTAAGGCTCAATGAACTGTAATTACCCGGACTGTACCCACTAATTATTTTGAACAACATTTGCCTCCCTCCAATCCTCCGGTACCATTCCCGTGGACAATGATGACATAAAGATCCTAGCTAGAGGCTCAGCAATCTCTTCCCTCGCCTCGTGGGGCATCCTGGGGATTGTACCGTCAGGCCCCGGTGACTTATCCGTCCTACTGTATTTGAAAAACTCAGACACTTCCTCTCCCTTAATGTCAACATGCTGCAGAACATCAACCTCACTCATATTTCCCCCACCTTCATCACGTTCCCTTTCATTGATGAATACCGAAGAGAAGTATTCATTGAGGACCTCTCTCACTTCCACAGCCTACAGGCACATCTTCCCACTTTTATCTCTACTCGGTCCTACCTTTATTCCTCTCATCCTTTTGCTCTTCACATAATTGAAGAATGCCTCGGAGCTTTCATTAACCTACTCGCCAAGGGCTTTTCATGCTCCCTTCTAAAGCTCTTTTCTAGCTACCCTATATTCCTCAATAGCACCATCTGAACCTCGCTTCCTAAACCTCATGTATGCTGCCTTCTTCCACCTGACCAGATTCTCCATCTCACTTGTCACCCATTGTTCCTTCACCCTACCATTCTTTATCTTCCTTACCGGAACAAATTTATCCCTAACACACTGCAAGAGATCCCTAAACATCGACCACATGTCCGTAGTATATTTCTCTGCAAAAACATTATCCGAAATCACACCCGCAGGATTGAGCCTTACAGCTTCATAATTTTCCGTTCTCTAGTTAAATAATTTCCTGTCCTCTCTGATTCTACCCTTTTGCATGATGATGCTAATGGCCAAGGAGCGGTGTTCACTGTTCCGCAGATTCGCAATCACTGAAAGAACTGTGCCCTGACTCGGTTCGTTACTTAATACTAGATCTAGTATGGCATTTCACCTAGTTGGTGTGTCAACATAGAAACATAGAAACATAGAAAATAGGTGCAGGATTAGGCTATTCGGACCTTCGAGCCTGCACCGCCATTCAGTAAGATCATGGCTGATCATTCAACTCAGAACCCTGTACCTGCTTTCTCTCCATACCCCCTGATCCCTATAGCCACAAGGGCCATATCTAACTTCCTCTTAAATTTAGCCAATGAATCGGCCTCAACTGTTTCCTGTGGCAAAGAATTCCACAGATTCACCACTTTCTGTGTGAAGAAGTTTTTCCTCATCTCGGTCCTAAAAGGCTTTCCCTTTATCCTTAAACTGTGACCCCTCGTTCTGGACTTCCCCAACATCGGAAACAATCTTCCTGCATCTAGCCTGTCCAACCCCTTTAGAATGTTATACGTTTTAATAAGATCCCCCCTCAATCTTCTAAATTCCAGTGAATAAGATTAGTTGATCCAGTCTTTCTTCATATGAAAGTCCTGCCATCCCAGGAATCAATCTGGTGAACCTTCTCTGTACTCCCTCTATGGCAAGAATGTCTTTCCTCAGATTAGAGGACCAAAACTGCACACAATATTCTAGGTGCGGTCTCAACATACTGTGACAGGAATCCATCCTGGACACACTTAACAAACTCTGCCCCGTCTAATCCATTGGAACTAATCAGGTGCCAATCAATATTAGCGATGTTAAACTTACCCATGATAATAACACTGTTGTTTTTGCACCTTTCCAATATCTGCCTCCCATTCTGTTCCTCGTTATCTCTGCTGCTACCGGCTGGCCTATGGAATACATCCAATAGAACAACTGCTCCCTTCCTGTACCTGTCTTCCACCCATACTGACTCAAAAGAGAATCCTGCTACATTACTCACCCTTTCTGTTACTGTAATATTATGTCTGACCAGTAATGCCACCCCTCCTCCTCTTTTTCTCCACTCTCTATTCCTTTTAATGCACTGAAATCCAGGAATATTTAGAATCCATTCCTGCCCTGGTGCCAACCTAGTCTCTGTAATTGCTACTACATCATAATTCCATAATTCCATGTATGTGTCCATGATAGACCCTTATTGTATCTGCTCCCACCACTGCAACAGGCAGTGCATTCCACGCACCCACCATCTCTGTGAAAAATTTACCCCTGACTAGGAGATCCAATGTCCGAGCGTGAACATTCAATAGAGCTGTTAGGGAGGGTTTAAGCTAGGGTTTAAACTGTGGGTTTATGCTGGGGTATGGGAGGAAAAGTGATAGGGCTGCATAAAGGGAAAAACAGAAATGAATTAAAGATAGCGTGCAACCTCAAGGACGTGGTTATGAAATACCCCGAGCTGCATGAACAGTTAGGTCCAAGCCAGCAAGGTTTCTTGAAGGAAAGATCCTGCCTCATCAACCTATTGGAATGTTTTGAGATAATCTCGGATAAGATTGACAAGGAAGAGTCTGTGGAGTTGTGTATTGGGATTTTCAAAAGGTCTTCGATAAGATGCCGCATAAGTGGCAGCTTAATAAGATGAGAACCCATGGAATTACAGGAAAGATATTGTATCAGGTCACAGTTCCCTCAGTCGGTGTTGTGGCCGCTGTTTTTTACACTGTATATCGGTGAATTAAATTACGGATTAAATGGTTTTGTGGATAAATTTGCGGATGACACCAAGCTAGGTGGATCAGGAAGTGTAGAAGAAACGGTAATGTTAAAGAGAGACTTTGTCAGTTCAGGAGAGTGGGATAAGGAATGGCTGATGAGATAGAATGTTGAGATATGTACGGTTGTACGTTTTGGAAGAAGAAATAATCGTGCAGATTATTATTTCGATGGGGAGAACATTACAAAATCGGAAGTAATGTGGGATTTGGGAGTTCTCGTGCAGGATAACCAAAAGGGTAACTTCCAGGTTGAATTGGCAGTAAGGAAAGCGAATGCTCTGTTAGCATTTATTTGAAAAGGAATAGTGCATAAGAGTAAGGAGGTGTTGATGAGGCACTATGGGGCACTGGTGAGACCTCATTTGGATACTGCTTGCAGGTTTGGGCCCCTTATCTTAAAAGGGATGTACTGATGTTGGAGAGAGTTCTGAGAAGATTTACGAGAATGATTCCTGGAATGTAGGGGCTAACATATGAATAGCTTTTGGCGGCTCTTGGACTGCATTCATTAGAGTGTAGAAGAATGAGAGAGGATCTCATAAAAACATTTCGAATGTTGAAAGGGCTGGATCGAGTAGATGTGGAAATGCTATTTCCCTTCGTTGGCTGAGTCCAGGACAAGATCCACAGTCTGAGAATTAGCGGCTACCCATTTAAAACAGAGATGAGGAGATATGTTTTTTTAGGCAGAGGGTCGTGGATATATTGAATTCGTTGCCACATGCATCTATGGAAGCCCGATCATAGAGGGTATTTAAGGAGGAGATTGATAGGTATCTAATTAGTTAGGGTATCAAGAGGTATGGGGAAAACGCCGGAAATTGGAACTAGATGGGAGAATAACTTAGCTCATGGTGGAGTGGTGGAGCCGATTAGATGGGCTGAATGGCATGCTTTTGCGTCTTTGTCTTGTGATCTTGTGAACAGAGATTACACAAAGACCAGGCATGAGTTACAGGGTAATCAAGACGCTGTGTAGTTCCTATGAGCTGAGTTAAGAAATGGCAAGTGAAAAGGACCCTCATGGCTGTTGTACACAGGCTTCCAAACACCAGCCGGGATGTGGATTATAAATTACGGCAGGAGATAAAAGGCTTGACAGAAAGGCAATGCCATAATATTCGCTGGGGATTTTAGCGGATTGAGAAAACCAGGTCAGTACTGGACCTCAGGGGAGAGGATTTGTCCACTTTCTAAGGGTTGGTTGTTGAGCCCATTAGGGGATCGGTTGTGCTGGATTGGGTGATGTGCAATGATTCTGAGGTGGTAGGAGAGCTTTAGGTTAAGGAACAGTGATCACAATATGACTGAGTTCACGTTGAAATTTGAGAGGGATATGACTGAGAGAATAAAATCTAATGTGTCGGTATTTCAGTGGAATAAAGTAAGTTACAATTGCATGGGAGGGGAACTGGCCGAAGTTGAATCGAAAGGGACATTTGCAGGAAGGACAGCAGGGCATCAAGATAATGGCCCCTACATCATAATTCTGTGTATCTATCCAAGCTCTCAGTTCATCACCTTTGTTCCTCATGCTTCTTGCATTGAAGTACACGCACCTTAGTCCTTCTACCTTACTACCTTTATTCCCTTTATTCTGCTGCTCCTTCCTCAAAACCTCTCTATATGTGATATCCGGCTTTACACCATGCACTTCCTTCACTGATCTATCGCTCCAGGTCCCATCTCCCTTGCAGATTAGTTTAAACCCTCCCGAACCATGCTAGCAAACCTACCAGCACCGATATTGCTCCCCCTCGAGTTCAGGTGCAACGCATCCAATCTGTACAGGTCCAACCTTCCACAGAAGATAACGCAATGGCCCAAAAACATAAAACAGTTTGTCTTCACACCCCTATGCCCAATCGCTACCAATCACTCCTCCTATGTCTTACTATCTCTCGTTCTCTCTCTTTCTCTCCCAGATGGTCTAATATCAACCTACTCAGTGCTGAACCTTCAGAAAGACGAACTTCACATCGATAGGAATAAAGATTCTCCTATTGTCTCGGGACCCGCCGAGATGGCAGTGACAGCACCAGCAGGTCAGAGTTCACAATAATGGCGTCACTCTGGAGGAGTCACGTGCTATATGCACAGATATGCAAGTTCTAATATGTCTGTATCTGTGACCTCCGCTGGTAGCTCGTCCCATCCACAGACACCGTCTGGGTACAAATAAAGAAACGCCTAAGCTCCAAGTCCTAACCTGCCTGCCCTGTCACCATAACTCAGTCCCCCGAATCCCGCCAACATCCTCGTAAATCTCTCTCTGCACTCTTTGCTACTTAGACTCATCTTTCCCAGAGTAGTGCGACCGAAACGGAGCACTGTACTCCAAGTACTGATCCACCGATGTGTTGTGCAACTGAAACGTGACCTCCCGACTCCTGTACACCGTGCCTTGACTGATGAAGACCTGTCGCCACAGACGCCGTCTTCACCGCCCTGTCAACCTGTGACTTCACTTTCAGGGAACCGCGTACCTGTAACACTGGGAAGCTCTGTTCTCTGTTCCCAGGGTTCTACCCGTTCGCTGTCCGACACTATTGTTTGGTTATTTGTACTCCTGAAATACGATAGCTCGCACTTCTCCCAACTGAACTAATTTGCTCCTGCTCGGCCCACTTCCTTAGAAAATCGACACTCCACTGTAGAAATAACTGTATTCACTGTTTCCCACGCCAACAACGTTGTCTGCAAGTTTACGAACAGCATCTTGCATAATCAGATAGAAATGGCTAATATAGTTGACAAAGATTTTTGGTCCAGCACAGATACCCCGTTGAACACCCCCAATGACGGGTTCTAATCTGAGAAACGAACTTCAACCCTGAATCATTGCTTCTACCTCCGAGGCAATTGTATATCCAGTCAACTATCCCTCCCTTCCTCGCACACCATTTTGTTAGCGTTATCCCGACTGCGACCTTATTCAAATCTTTGTACATTACATCTAGCATCCCTTCCTAATTAGTCCTCCTCATACAAATTAGCCAGACAGAACTCCTTGGATTCCAGACCATCAAACGGGACGCGGGCGAAATGTATCCCAGCGACCGTGGTTTGCTGAGCTTTGGTGATGATCTTTGTATCATCAATGGGGACGGTAGAGGTTCCGCACGATTGGAGTGTGGTGAATGTTGTTCCTTTATTCAGGAAAGGGGGAAAGGGGGTAGAGATAGCCCAGGAAATTATAGACCAGTGAGTTTTGACTCAGTGGCTGGAAAATTGATGGAAAAGATCCTGAGAGACAGGATTTATGAACATTTGGAGAGGTATAATATGATTAGCAATAGTCAGCATGGCTTTGTCAAGGGCAAGTCGTGCCTTACTTGCCTAATTGAATATTTTGAGGATATGACTAAACACATTGATGAAAGAAGAGCAGTAGATGTAGTGTATATGGATTTCAGCAATACATTTGAGAAAGTACCCCATGCTAGGCTTTTCGAGAAATGAAGGAGGCGTGGGATCCAAAAGGACATTTCTTTGTGAATCCAGAACTGTCCGGCCCACAGAAGACAAAGAATAGTTCTAGGTGGGTCATATTCTGCATGGCGGTCCGTCACCAGTGGAGAGCTTCAAGGATCTGTTCTGGGACCCTTACTCTTGGTGTGTTTTTTTTAAAATTAATGACCTGAATGAGGAAGTCGAGGGATGGGTTAGTAAGTTTGCTGATGACACAAAGGTCGAACATGTAGTGGATAGTGTTGAGGGTTGTCAGCGGATACAGCGGGACATTGATCGGATGAAAATCTGGGCTGAGAAGCGACAGATGGAGTTCAACCCAGATAAGTGTGAAGTAGTTCATTTTGGTAGATTAAATATGATGGCACAATATAGCATTGATGATGAGATTCTTGGCAGTGTGGAGGATCAGAGGGATCTTGGGGTCCGAGTCCATAGGACACTCAAAGCAACCGCACAGGTTGACTCTGTGGTTAAGAAGGTGTATGGTCTATTGGCTTTCATCAATCGTGCAATTGAATTTAGGAACCGACAGGTAATTTTGCAGCTCTATAGGCCCCTGGTCAAACCCCACTTGGAGGACTGTGCTCAGTTCTGGTCGCCTCACTACAGGAAGGATGTGGAAGCCATAGAAAGAGTGCAGAGGAGAATTACAAGGATGGTGACTGGATTGGGGAGCATGCCTTATGAGAATAGGTTGAGTGAAATTGGCCTCTTCTCCTTGGTGCGAAGGAGGATCAGAGGTGACCTGGTAGAGGTGTATAAGATGATGAGAATCATTGATCTTATGGATAATTGGAGGCTTTTTTTCTCAGGGCTCAAATGGTTCCCACAAGAGGACGCAGGTGTAACCTGCCCCGAGGTAGGTGCAGACTGGATGTCAGGGGCAAGTTTTTTTACTGAGAGAGTGGTCAGTGCGTGGAATGGGCTGCCGGCAACGGTAGTGGTGGCGGATACGGTAGGGTCTTTTAAGAGGCTTTCAGTTAGGTACATGGAGCTTAGTAAAATAGAGGTGGTCCAGAGTTAAGCCGAGTAATTTCTAATGTAGGGCATGTTCGGCACAACGCCTGTATTTTCCTGTAGGTTTTCTATGTTTCTACACAGAGCAGTCTATCATCTGAGCCCTTGTTAATAGCTTTGTTCAAGTCTCTGTACTGTACATCTCGTACCAGTCCGCGATCGGTCACCCATACCCCGTCAAATCAGCCCGTGGACGCTCTCTGATTCTCACGCCTTCTGCGGTCTCCGTCCACTTTCTCTCTTCTACTCTACCTATCTTCCCCTCTCCATCCAAGACTTACCACTCCATTCATTCTGTGTCTCCCCCAACCTCCCTGTCTTACATCTTTCAGAGCGATCTACTAACGGGATTCCTGATAATGGAGCTGATAAGGTCTGCGTACAATATCTCTACCAATCAGAAGAAACCAGTAATACACACAGTTCTACAGATTAGACTACCCTATTCTCATGAACCGCCCTGGTTCCTCAATCAAAGCATAGAAACTTGCTCCGCCTGTGACCACACACAAAAAAAAATAAGAAACTGCAGAGCACTGTGCAAAGAGCTGAGAACAGCTCCGAATCCAGCCTCCCCCGCGTCAGCTCTGTCTACACTTCCTGCTAGCTGGGTGAAGTAGTCAGCATCATCAAAGAAACTCCCCGCCCATCTGGGACATTCTGTCTTCTACACAGGCACCTTGCCATCGGAGGGAGGATGCGAGAGCATGTCTCACTCGGCTCAAGGTTAGAATATTGAATGGTCCCCTAGTACGATAAGATAGACCCTAGATCTCACAATATACCTCCTCGTGCCTGCCTGCAGTGGTCTCTCTCTAACTGTGACATTTTATTCTGCATTCTGCTTTGGATTTATCTTGTTCTACTCCCATGAAGTGATCTGTAGCTGTGGATGTTCCTGGGATCTTTCCTGTCTGTGATATATATAAATGATCCGGATGACAATGCAGATGGATGTGCTGGCATGTGTTACAACGAGATGTTGGACTCTTGGGTTTCTTGCTCTGGAGTGGAGGGACATTGGGTTAGATCCGACGGAGGTTTATAAGATCAGGAGTGTTACACTCAATGCCATTTTAGCAAAGGTGAAATGTCTAATACAAGAGGGAGTTCTTTCTGGACATCTAGTGGGCAGCAGAACCTGTTCCTTTGCTGTACTGGTTGGTCTATGTGCGACAATAATAAGCCAGCTTTCTAATTCTACGATGCAGGACACTCGAAACTCATAGAGCCTTGTTAAATGATTAGGTTTTTACAAGTCTGCCACAGGCAGGAGCGTTCCCAGTGCGGATCCGTGCGTAGCACGACCTGTCACGGACTTCCAACCAGCGACCGCCGTCCTCTGTGTTCTGTGGACAATCCAGTGCGGAATCCAAATCACCACGTCACTGTGAATCCCAGCCATCGCAATCTTGTGAATGGATCTCCCACGACAGTAACATTGTCAAAATCCCGTCTTTAACAAGCCATCGACCTTCGTGATCAACCCGAGATCCCATTCCACGTCGACAGTTAAGGGTTCTGTCGTTACCTGTCTCCTGTCCCTTCACATTTAACGTCCCAAAGGAAAACACCTCACACTTGAGTTAAATTCCATTTGTCATTTTTCCACCCAGGTCTACAACTGATCCATAGCCCACCGAATCTATTGGCGATATTCCGCACTGTCCACAACACCACCAATCTTTGTGTCGTTTGATGTTTTAGAACCATCCTAACATATTTTCATCCCCATCACAAACCACCGATGGTCCCCACCTTGCGATTATTCTTTTTCTTTCCACAAAATGTCCTGAATTTTACTTTTTACTGAAAATCTGTTTGGAATAGACTCTTCCGGTCGTTCAGGTCGCGCTGCCCAACAATTCTCTAATTTATTCCTTTTTTAATGACTGTTCGATTTACAATAACCAATTAACCGACCAGCCGTTACATCTTTGGACGGCGGGAGGAAACCAGAGAGGCAGGAGGAAATCCACTCGCTCATTGGGAGAAATTGGAAACTCCTTGCAGGCAGCGGCGGGAACTGAACCCGTGTCGCTGGTTCTGCAAAGCTCTGCGCTAACCATCACGTGCCCGTACCGCCCTTCTCCTTGCCAGCAGCCAAAAAACAAAGAAACACAATGGACTCCACGAAAATCCCCGCAACTTGTTAATCCCCACAAGACCGTCATTTATCTCTTGTGTGAAAAGTATCAAAGCGGGCAAACAATTTTACTGAGTTAAGTATTGTATGTAATTAGTTTTGCTACAACAAGTGTATGGGACATTGGAAAAAAGTTGAATTTCCCCATGGGGATGAATAAAGTATCTATCTATCTATCTATCTATCTATCTATCTATCTATCTATCTATCTATCTATCAATAATGCAACTATGAACAATCATAAACTCGTTTCAATCTCTCATTGCACTCTCGCTCACTCTTTCTATCTCGCTTCCTTTTCCTCTGCCCCTTTCTCTCCCATTTTACCCTCACTTCCTCTCTCTCCCCCAGTCTTCCGCTGTCTCTCTCACACAACCCTCTTCACTCAAAACATCGCTCCGTATTCTCACGCTGCCAGTCCCTCTCCCCTTTCTCTTCCCGTTTTACTTTTCCCATTCTCTACGAGGTTCCCACCCATCGCCCACTCCGACCGTCGGCCGAATCGATCTATCCCTTTCCACTCCTGTTTTTTTTTTCTGATTGGCGACTCCACAGGTCCGCATAAACAGGAGCCGAGAGAGAACATCGGAAATAGACCGGATCGTAAGACTTGCCTACTCTGCCTAGTTACGTCAGTCCTCGTCGGGACAGTGGCCGGGCTCTCGATCTATGGTGAGTTGAACGGGGAACGGGGAGACTGTAAGCTAACAGAGTGGAATGAAACGTGCACATAAAGCCTCAATGTGACACCCCGCTCAGCGTGTCACAACACTACCTCAACGTGACCCCGACACGCACTTCAACGTGACACTGTCACGCCCCTGACGGTGAAACTGACACTACCCTCACCTGGACAGGGACACAGCTCCCACCGTGACACCGACATCCACTTCACCGTAACGCCGAAAAATAATAAACTCTGAATCCAGACGGCCAATTCTCCGTGAATCCCCCGTATCATAATCCTCTGGATAAAACTTCCCGAGAGACCCAGTCAAACACCCACGGCTCCAACTTAATCGATCACATTCGGGAGACGTGACAAAATCTCTGCAATCGGTGAGACGCATATCAGCCTTGGGAAGTCAATGAATTTAGACTCAGCGATGAGGCTCAATGTAACTGAGATTGAGAGAGGGAGGGGGTGAACGTGGTGGAAGGAGAGACCGCGGCTGGTGGGTGGAAGGGAGTCCAAGTGGGGGACACGGCTGAATTCACCCACGCAGTGAAAGAGAACACGGGAACTCGACCGAACCGTAGGATCTGCTGACGGCGCCTCGTTACGTCCGCCATTATCGTGATTGTTGCCGGGCTCTCGACCCATGGTGAGCCCAACGGGCTCCAAATGGAGGTAGGTAGTATATAAATTTTGATTGAAATACACCACAGTGACACCGGCACGCCCTTCACTTTGATACTAAGACGGCACTCACTGTGACACCCACACGCTCCTCAAAGTGACCCGTCAATCTCCGAACCGTGACAAAGACTCACACGTCACTCTAACACCCTTTACTGAGACAGTATCGCCCTTCATCATAACACCGATGAACACTGAGCAATTATCCACACCTCACCCTGATGTAGGAAAACCCTCACTGTGATAGCGACACAGAAATTAATAGTGAAACCTACATAGTACACTGCAAGACATCGGTGGGCACTTCAGCGTGACACCGTCACACCTACCGTAGCCATGACATGCCTCTCACCGTGACACAGACACAGTCCTTTCTGTGAGACAACCACACCCCAATCATGACACAGATACTCTACTCACCGTGACACCACCACGCCCCTCACGCTGACATTTCCCTCGGCGGAAGTTCATTTCATTGAGAATCGTCACAACTCTCGCCAGGGCACAGAAACACTTAGCACAGTGACACCAACACGTCCCTCACAGCAACACTGACATGTTCCTCATGATACTGACGCAGGCCCCCAGTGTAACATTAACAAAACCTTCACCGGGACATTGATATACCCTTCGGAGTGGCACAGACACACCCCTCAATGTGGCGACAATTCCTCCCACTGTGCCACCAGTACACCCTTCACCGTGACACTGACACAACACTCTCTGTGACCCGTTCGGTAGCGTGACGCTGACTCACGTGTCACTGTAAACGCTAAATATCCTTCACCATCTCTCTCAGTGTCACAGATTCGTCAGTCTAAGGTCACCTCCGACCGAAACTATCATAAGATAAACTCAACCCTTCAATCCAAGCTTTCTGCGCTCAACTCTAATCTATCCGATCTTAAACGAATGCACAGCGATCTCCGTCACCAGTTCACTGAGATGGAAACGAAGTACAGATCTATCAACGAAACCAAGGCTCAAATCTGTGAATTGTTGACCAGCAGAAGAGGTGAGGCATCATCCCCCTCTTTCCCCTGCTCCTAATCACAGGGCAGGGATGGAGAGAGGAACCGTCACTCTGTGCTTGACATCGGGAGTGTGTGAAGAGATGGTATGGAGGATGATTCACTCTGTGTTTGAACCGGTGAGTGTGTGATTGGGCTGCGTGGATGAAGTTTCACTCTGTCATTGAATCCAGGAGAGTGTGATGGGACGTTGTGGAGGTGGATTCACTCTGTGTCGGACCACGGGATTGTGCGACGTAATATTACAGCTTCACTCTATGTCTGACTCCGGGAATGTCTGATGGGACAGTATGGATCCAGCTTCACTCTGTGTCTGACAGCGGGATTGTCTGATGGGGCACTGCCCAGAGAGATTCAATTCGTTCTGACCCCTGAAGTGTGCTATTCACCGCGGAGAAAGAGTTTCAGTCTGAATCTGTGAGTGTGTGACGGGACGGTGCAGCGGGGGCTTCACTCTCTGTCTGATCAAAAGTGTGTGTTTGGATCCTGGAGAGAAAGCACAAGTATTTGTCTGACTCCGGGAGCGAGTGTTGGGAGTCTGAATAGCGGGATTCACTCTGTGTTTGAATCCGAGATTCAGTAATGGGAGGTTGCAGAGGGGGATTCACTCTGTGATTGAATCCGAGAGTGTGTGATAGGATCGTGGAGAGACAGCTTCAGTCTGGGTCTGATTCCAGGAGTGCGTGATGATACGTAAGGAGGGAGATTCACACTGTGTTGAACTCGGGAATGTGTGATGGGACCGTGTGGAGACAGCTTCCCTCTGTGTCTGACACTTTGCTCTGTGGTGTGTCGAGAAGCTGTTAAGGGACAATCACTCACCCTCTGAGACAGCGGGAGATTTTAAAAAAGCGAACAGATTGAGAAGGGAAAGGTCATTTCTTCGCATTGCGAAGGGGGCACAACTGCGCAAGCGCGTGAAGATCGGCCTCTGAGACAGCGGGAGAGTTCAAAAAGCGAACAGGTTCACCGAGCGGGCGACGGCGTAGGGGAGACAGAGTAGAAAGGCTTTGGCTCGAGAGGCTTCGGCGGGCAGAGACTGAGGACAAGCTTGCTCCCAGTAAGGCCAGTTAAGCTCGTTTAATTAATTTAATTAGCTTAGGAGTAGGTAATGGAAGCAACAGTTAGGACAGTCGAGTGCTCCGTTTGCAGATTGTGGGAAGTCAGGGTGAGCACAATTGTCCCTGATGACTACATCTACAAAAGGTGCATCCAGCTGCAGCTCCTGACAAACTGAGTTAGGGAACTGGAACTGAAGCTGGACTAACTTCGTATCATTTGTGAGACAGAGGCAGAAATAGACAGGAGTTTCAGGGAGACAGTCGCCCCTAAGAGTCAGGAGAGAGTTAGCTAGGTGACTGTCAGGAGATGGAAGGGGAATAGTCAGGAGGAGCAGAGCACACAATAGGTGGACCGTTTTGGCTACTGTTGGTCGGGTCAAACTGCCAGTGACAAGTTGCAGTGGTCACGACTCTGGCAACGAGACTGGACCCTGAGCTCAGAAGGGAAGGAGGGAAAAGCGGAGAGCAGTACTAATAGGAGATTCAATAGTTGGGGTGGGGGTGGGAGTTGGTAGATAAGAGGCTCTGTGAGAGAGACGAGAAACCCGGATGGTCTGTTGCCTCCCTGGTGCATGGGTCCGCGATATCTCGGATCGAGTTCTCAGTATTCTCAAGAGGGAGGGTGAGCAGCCGGATGTCGTGGTCCATGTAGGGACAAATGACATGGATAGGAAGAAGAAGAAGGTCCTGTAAAGAGTGTTTAGGGAGTTAGGTGCAAAGTTGAAGAACAGGACAGGCAGGGTTGGAACTTCAGGATTGCTACCCGTGCCACGTGCTCGTGAGGCTAGAAATAAGAAGATAATGCAGCAAAATACCTGGCTGAGGTGTTGGTGCAGGATGGAGGGCTTCATGTTTCTGGACAATTGGGCTTTGTTTCAGGGAAGGTGGGACCTGTTCCGACGGGACGGGTTGCACCTGAACTAGAGGGGGACTAGGATCCTTGCGCGAAGGTTTGCTCGTGCTGCTCCGGGAGCATTAAACTAGATTGTTAGGGGGAGAGGAACCGAAGTTTTAGAGCAGATAGTGAGGTGGAGGAGGATAAAGGCCATGCGAGAACTGCAAGATTAGTGCACGGAGCAAAGCCAGATCTAATATATAAAGAGGCTTTGAGGAAAGAGAAGTAGATTAAAGGGTGTAAAGGTAATAAGGCAGAAGGGCTAAAGTGTGTGTAGTTCAATGCAAGAAGCATCAGGAACAAAGGTGATGAACTGAGAGCTTGGATACATACATGCAATTATGACGTAATGGTAATTACGGAGACTTGGCTGGCACCAGAGCAGGAAAGGATTCTCAATATTCCGGGATTTCAGTGTTTAAAAAGGGCTAGGGGCAGAGGAAGGGGGAGGAGGAGTGGCATTACAGGTCAGGGATACTATTAGAGTTACAGAGAGGGTGGCTAATGTTGCAGGATCTTCTTTTGAGTCAGAATGGGTGGAAGTCAGGAACAAGAATGGAGCAATTCCTCTATTGGAAATATTCCATTGGACCCCTGGTAGCAGCAGAGATACCGAGGAGCAGATCGGGAGGCAGATTTTGAAAGGTCCAAAAATAACAGGCTTATTATCATGGATGTCTTTAACTTCCCCTATATTGATTCGCACGTGATTCAAATGGTTCAATGGGTCAAATGGGGCAGAATTTGATAAGTGTGTCCAGGATTGATTCCTGTCACAGTATGTCGAAAGGCCGACTCGGGGGAATGCCATATTGGGTCTATTATTAGGTAACGAACCGGGTAAGGTCACATTTCTCTCAGTGGGTGAGCATCTGGGGGACAGTGATCACCGCTCCTTGGCCTTCAACATTATCATGGAAAAGGTTGAGTCAGAGAGGACAGGAAAATTTGAGCAGGGCAAATTATGAGGGTTTAAGGCAAAAATTTCCGGGTGTGAATTGGGATGATGCTTTTGCAGGGAAATTTACTATGCACATGTGATCGATGTTTAAGGATCTCTTGCAGGAAGTTAGGGATCCATTTGTCCCGGTGAGGAAGATAAAGAATGGTAGAGTGAAGGAGCCATGGGTGACAAGTGAGGTGGATAATCTAGTCAGATGGAAGAAGGCAGCATACGTGAGGTTCAGGAAGCAAGGATGCGATGAGTCTATAGAGGAATATATGGTAGCATGAAAGGAGCTTAAGAAGGGGCTGAGGAGAGCAGGAAGGTGACATGAGAAGATCTTGGCGAGAAGGGTAAAGGAAAACCGCAGGCATTCTTCAATTACGTGAAGAACAAAAGGATGAAGGAGTGAAGTTAGGACCAATTAGAGATAAAGCTGGGAAGATGTGGCTGGAGGCTGTAGAGGTGAGCGACGTCCTCAATTAATACTTCTCTTCGGGATTCACCACTGAGAAGGAAATTGATAACGGTGAGGGTATTAGAAGTGAGGTTAAAGTTCTGAGCATGTTAATATTAATGGAGAGGAGTTGTTGGAGTTGTTAAAATACAATAGGACAGATAAGTCCCCGGGGCCTGACGAAATATTCCCCAGGCTGCTCCACAAGGCGAGGGAAGAGATTGACGAACGTCTGGCTCGGATCTTTATGTCCTAATTGTCCATGGAAATAGGACCTATGTATTGGAGGGAGGCGAATGTTGTCCGCTTCTTCAAAAAAGTTAGTAGGGCTAGTGTGGGTAACTATAGACCAGTGAGCCTTACGTCTACGCTGGGAAAGCTGTTGGAAAAGATTTTTAGAGATAGGATCTATGGGCATTTAGAGATTCATGGTCCGATCAGGGACAATCAGCATGACATTACGAAGGGCATATGGTGTCTTACAAACCCGATAGAGTTTTTTGAAGAGGTAACCAAGCATATAGATGAGGGAAGTGCAGTGCATGTGATCTACATGGTCTTCAGTACAGCATCTGATGAGGTTCCACACGGTAGGCTTATTCAGAAATTCAGAAGGCATGGGATCCAGGGAAGTTTGGCCAGGTGGATTCAGAATTTGCTTGCCTGCAGAAGGCAGAGTGTCGTGGTGGAGGGAGTACATTCAGATTGTAGGGTTGTGACTAGTGGTGTCCCACCATGATCGGTTATGGGACCTCTACTTGTCGTGATTTTTATTGACGACCTGGATGTGGGGGTAGAAGGGTGGGTTGGGCAGTTTTCAGACGGCACAAAGATTGGTGGTGTTGTGGATAGTGTAGACGATTGTCAAAGATTGCGGGAAGACATTGATAGGATGAAGGAATGTACTGAAAAGTGGCAGACAGAGATCAACCTGGAGAAGTGTGAGGTGGTGCACTTTGGAAAGACAAACTCCAAGGCAGAGTACAAAGTAAATGGCAGGGTACTTGGTAGTGTGGATGAGGCGATGGATCTGGATGTACATGTCCACAGATCCCTGAAAGATGCTTAGCAGGTAGATAGGGTAATTAAGAATGTTTATGGGGTGTTAGCTTTCATAAGTAGAGCGATAGAGTTTAAGAGTCGTAGGGTAATGATGCAGCTCTATAAAACCCCCGTTAGGCCACACTTGGAGTACTGCATCCAGTTCTGGTCGCCTCACTATAGGAAGGATGTGGAAGCATTGGAAAGAGTACAGAGGAGATTTACCAGGATGCTGCCTGGTTTAGAGAGTATGCATTATTGACCAGAGATTAAGGGAGCTACGGCTAAACTCTTTGGTGAGAAGGAGGATGAGAGGAGACATGATAGGTGTATGCAATATATTCAGAGGAATAGACAGAGTGAACCCCCAGAGCCTCTTCCCCAGGGCACCACTGTACAATACAAGAGGACATGGCTTTAAGGTAAGGGGAGGGAAGTTCAAGGGGGATATTTGAGGAAGGTTGGTTTCTCAGAGAGTGGTTGGTGAGTGGAATGCTCTGCCTGAGTCTGTCGAGCAGGCAGATATACTAACTTTTTTTAAATTGATTTTTTATGCATTTCTGCAATTGCTATAGCAAAAGACCAACAAAAATGAAGATTAAGATACAGTAATATAGTTCAAAAGAATGATGAAAAAGCACCCAAAATAGAGTCATGTAAAGTTACTTAATCTCCAGAACAACCACTGCAAGATGCAAAAAATATTAATCGGAGCGTTGAATCCCCCAAAGCTGTAAATGAAAAATAAAACAAAGAATTATAATTCCTACTACCAAAGAAAGAAAAATAAACTGAACGTCAGCGATTGGGAAAAAAATAGTCATAATCTAAATAGGAATTATGAAAATATTCCAGAAAATGTCCCCAAACCTTATGAAACTTTATGTCCGAGTTGAGGAGTAGGTAGTGAATTTTTCAACGTCTAAACAGGACATAATATCATTAAGCCATTGAGCGTGGGTGGGTGGGGCAGCATGTCTCTAGCTAAGAAGAATTAAGTGTCTAGCGAAAAGAGAAGCAAAAGATAATGTTCGACGTTTAGTTGGACTCAAATGTATATCTGCCTCACCCAAGGTACCGAAAAGAGTATTCAGAGGATTAGGTTCTAAGCGGCAATTAAGAATATGGGATAACGTTAAGAAAACCTTCCTCGAAAAATTCTCTAGACTAGGACAGGCCCAGAACATATGGATAAGAGAAGCCTCGCCACCTTTATACTTATCACAAACAGGACTAATGTTAGGGTAAAATCTGGACAATTTAGATTTGGACATGTGAGCGCTATGCACATTCTTAAACTGTAAAAGACAGTGGCGAGCACAAAGAGAAGCTGAATTAACTGACTTGAGAATTGAGTCCCAAACTGCAAAAGCTAAAAAAAAAAAATTAACTCATGCTCCCAATGCGTTCTAATTTTACCAAAAGGGTCACACCGTAGGGACACTAATTTATCACGAATAAAAGATATTAAGCCATTACCCAAAGGATTAAAAGAAAGAGAAAGGCCCACAACGTTTTTCTCAGGCATCGCAGGAAGATTGGATAATAAATGATTAATGAATTGTCTAATTTGAAGGAATCTAAAGGTATTAGGTAGATTGAACTTTGTAGAAATTTGTTGGAAAGTTTCGAAACGATTGTCAATGAAAAGAACTTCAAAATGCCTAATGCCAATTCTATACAAATCATGAAATGCTAAATCTTGCATAGAAGGAAAGAAAAGATGATTATGCAAGATAGGACTAGAAAGGCAGGAAGCATGAAGACCATTACATTTTCTAAACTAGGCTCATATTTTCAGAGTATGTCTAATAAGAGGATTAACGATTACTCTAGGCAAACGACAAGGGAGTGCAGATCCATAAGTCCAGAAATAAAGAGATCCTCAGTGGAGTTCAAAACCATTGCCACACATTTAGGACAATCAGACCGGCTATGAAAAAAGGACCAGAAATTAAGACAGCGAACATTAGTTGCCCAATATTATAAACAGAAGTTAGATAGAGCCATACCACCTTTTTTTTTTAAATTTTTGGAGGTGAACTTTATTAAGACCAGAACGCTTACCCTTCCATAGATAGGACAAAATTATAGAATCTGAGGAGTAAAAAAAAACTTTAGAAAAAAAAACATTGGAATAGATTGAAACAAACATAAAAAAATAGGAAGGGTATACATTTAAATAACATTAACACTACCTACCAGAGACACAGATAAGGGAGACGATTGTGAAAAATCTGTTATGTAGAGTTCAGAAGATTAGCAAAATTTTCACGAAACACACCCTTGAAATTCCTTGTAACTGTAATACCAAGGGAAGTAAATTGATTATTAACTACTTTAAAAGGGAGGTCACGGAATATTAATGTTTGTGCTTCTTTATTAATTGGAAAGACTTCACTCTTGTGTAGATTGAGTTTATAGCCAGAAAGCTGGCTGAATTGATCAAGAAGTAAAGACATTTGGGGTAAGGAAGTGCACGGATTTCACAGAAGTGAAATTCAAGAGACTACTAGATAGGTATATGGAGGAATTTAAGGTGGGGGTTAGATGGGAGGTAAGGTTTAAGGGTCAGAACAACATTATGGGCCGAAGCGCCTGTACTGTGCTGTATTATTCCATGTTCTATGCCTATGTCCATTTGTCACGTGTGCTGAGGATGTTTCTTTCCGTGTCTCAAAGCTGGAGAGTGTGATGGGGCCGTGGAGAGAGGGATTCACTCTTTGACTGACCCCGGGCGTGTGTGACGGGACGGTGTGGAGGGAAATTTACTCTGTGTCTGAGCCCGGGAGTGTGTGATGGGACGGTGTGGAGGGAGATTCACTCTGTGTCTGACCCCGGGAGTGTGTGATGGGACGGTGTGGAGGGAAATTTACTCTGTGTCTGAGCCCGGGAGTGTGTGATGGGACGGTGTGGAGGGAGATTCACTCTGTGTCTGACCCCGGGAGTGTGTGATGGGACAGTGTGAAGGGAGATTCAGTCTGTGTCTGACCCCGGGAGTGTGTGATGGGACGGTGTGGAGGGAGATTCAATCTGGGTCTGACCCAGGGAGCGTGTGATGGGACGGTGTGGATGGAACTTCACTCTGTGTCTGACCCCGGGAGTGAGTGATGGGACGGTGTGGATGGAGATTCACTCTGTGTCTGACCCCGGGAGTGTGTGATCGGACGGTGTGGAGTGCGAATCACTCTGTGTCTGATCCCGGGAGTCTGTGATGGGACGGTGTGGAGGGAGATTCACTCTGTGACTGTCCACAAGACCATGTGATGTGACAGTGAGCAGCGTTCAGTCTGAACTCATGATGGGCCGTAGGGAGAGTGAGCTTCACTCTCTGTCTGACCTCTGCTGGGTATGCTGTAAAAGCGTAAGAGAGTTTCACTTTGTGTTTGTCCATTGGATTCTGTGAGGTGACACTTATATTGAGTTTCACAACCGGAATTCGTGATAGGAGGGTCTGGAGGGTGTTTGTATCTGACCCCGGAAATGTGTAATGGGGCAGTTTGCAGTTTGTGTCTGACGCCGGGAGTTTATGATGTTTATGCTGTTGAGGGAGCTTCACCCCGGGTCTGACCACAGGACTTTGTGATGGGACGGTGTGGAGGGAGCTTCACCCTGTGTCTGACCCCGGGAGTGTGTGATCGGACGGTGTGGAGTGAGATTCACTCTGTTTTATGATGCCGGGAGTCTGTGATGGGACGGTGTGGAGGGAGATTCACTCTGTATCTGACTCCGGGAGTGTGGGATGGGACGGTGTGGAGTGAGATTCACTCTGTGTCTGATCCCGGGAATGTGTTTTCGGAACTTCTCTGCATGTCTGAAATTGGGAGTATGTGATGGGACAGGGCAGATTAGATTAACTCTTTCTCTGGCCCGGCGAGTCTGAGTGATCGGACGGTTCGCAGAGAACTCTGGTAGTGTGTGTTGGGACGGTGTGGAGGTATCCGTATTCTATACCAACTCCCGGACGGACGGAGGGAGATTTTCTGTTACGTTTTTTTGTAATTTCCAAAGCAATCTTGTTCCTATGACTGAATCAGAAATAAAGAGAGGTGTTATTTCATAAACACGTTTGAAAGATCCTACGATGAAGCGAAGCAGCTTTGTTCAAACTCTGATTCAAATTTCCTTGAAATAAATGCAAGAAAGGAAATTGTATGTGTCAGATCGACTGAAGATATATACACACCTGAGTGAAACTCCCCCCACACCGTCCCATCACAAACTCCCGGGGTCAGACACAGAGTGACTCTCCCTCCACACCGTCCCCTCACACATTCCCGGGGTCAGACACAGAGTGAATCTACCTCCATACCGTCCCATCACACACTCCCGGGGTCAGACACAGAGTGAATCTCCCTCCACACCGTCCCATCACAAACTCCCGGGGTCAGACACAGAGTGACTCTCCCTCCACACCGTCCCATCACAAACTCCCGGGGTCAGACGCAGAGTGAATCTCCCTCCACACCGTCCCCTCACACACTCCCGGGGTCAGACACAGAGTGAATCTCCCTCCACACCGTCCCCTCACACACTCCCGGGGTCAGACACAGAGTGAATCTCCCACCACACCGTCCCATCACACACTCCCGGGGTCAGATACAGAGTGAATCTCCCTCCACACCGTCCCCTCACACATTCCCGGGGTCAGACACAGAGTGAATCTCCCTCCACTGCGTCCCCTCACACACTCCCGGGGTGAGAATGAAAGTGTGGTTCAGTATATCTTGCTCGACCTCAATCATTAATAATAGCAATTTAATTTCACAGAATTTTGTTAACAAATCTGTCCGCGGACATGACAGTTCATACAGGTTTGCAAAATGCCAATCCAAGGGAAATTTGGAGTCTTGCTAGTTTTTGAGGAGAGAGTTGGTCACGGGATTGTTACAGGCTCCGAGAAGAGAGTGTGCAGTGGCTTTTGATTGGGGCTGACCAGGATGCGGGAACGTTGTGTGCAGTGGGATTAGTTTGTGGACTGTCGACGACTGTGGGGAGAGTTTGGGAGCATTTGTGGGGCAGAGAAACGTCTGCGGAGAGTGCGTGGGGCAGTTGGATTTGTTCAAATTGACACAGGGACAAAATGTGTCAGTGGGAGGTGTTTGTGGACTGACGACGACTGTGGGGAGAGTTTGGGCACTGGGAGCATTTTTGGGACAGAGAAACTTCTGCGGAGAGTGCGTGGGGCAGTTGGATTTGTTTAGGGACTGACACAGGTCTGTGGGGACAAAATGTGTCAGTGGGAGGACTTTGGAAACGGACACTGTGGGAAGGGTGTGTGACACTGGTAATAATTTGGGACACATAGATCAGTGGGGGGGGAGTGTGAGAAATTGGATTGGTTTGGGAACCGAGACGGGCTGTTGGCAGAGAGTGTGCAGTTGATTTAACACAGGTCTTTAGGGAGAAGGTTAGGCGGTTAGGCAGTGGAAATACTTTGGGGACCAGTACGGGGCTGTGGTGTGAGAGTGGGAAGTGCGAGTAATTTGGGGACCGACACGGGACTGTGTGGAGAGCGTGAGGCAGTAGGCTTAACTTGGGGCTTTACACTGATCTGTGGGGTGAGAGTGGGAAGTGCGAGTATTTTGGGGTATAGAATGGATTGGGGAAGAAGAGAAGAGCGATAGTGATAGGGGACTCGATAGTTAGAGGTACCGACAGGAGGTTCACTGGTGGTGACAGAGACTCCCGGATGGTTTGTTGCCTCCCGGGTGCCAGGGTCAGGGATGTTTCTGATAGCGTGCACGGCATTCTGAAGTGGGAGGGCGAGCAGCCAGATGTCACGGTGCACATCGGTACCAATGACGTCGGAAGAAAGAGTGAGGAGGTCCTGAAGAATGAGTACAGAGAGCTCGGTAGGAAGTTAAAAAGGAGGACCTCGAGTGTGGTAATCTCAGGATTGCAGCCAGTGAGGGTAAAAGTAGGATGCTCAGAAGGATGGACACATGGCTGAGGAACTGATGTAAGGGGCAGGGTTTCAGATTTTTGGATCCTTGGGACCGCTTCTGTCGCAGGTGGGGACTGTAAAAGAGTCACGGGTTACACCTGAACTACAGGGGGTTCAATATCCTTGCAGGACGATGAATTATTGAAATTTTGCTACAGGAGGGGCAGGACTGGCAGCTTAATATTCCAGGGTTCTGGTATTTCAGACGTGATAGAGGCAGAGGGATGACGGGTGGAGCGGTGGGGGAATGGCATTGCTAGTCAGGGAAAATGTTACAACAGTGCTCAGGCAGGACAGATTAGAGGGTTTGTCTACCGAGGCCATACGGGTGGTGCTCATAAACAGAAAATGTATGACCACTTTAATGGGTTTGTATTATAGACCACCCAGTCGTCAGCGAGAATAGGGGGAGCAACTCTGCAGAGAGATATCAGACAACTGCAGGACACATAAAGTTCTGATAGTAGTGGACTTGAATTTTCCACGTATTGATTGGGGCTGCCATACTGTTGAAGGTCTAGTCGGGTTAGAGTTTGTAAAATGTGTTCAGGAAACGTTTCTAAATCAATATATAGAGGTACCAACTAGAGAGGATGCAATTAGATCTCCTATTAGGAAAGAGTTAAGAGAAGTGCTGGAAGTGTGCTTCGGGGAACACAACGCCATAAGTTCCAAATTGATCATAGATAAAGTTAGATCTGGTTCTCGGGTTGAGGTACTAAACTGGAAAAAAGCCAACTTTGAAGAAGTGAGAACGGATTTAAAAAGCGTCGATTGGGACAGGTTGTTCTCTGGCAAGCATGTGAGTGGTAATTGGGAGGCCTTCAAAGGAGAAATTTTGAGAGTTCAGAGTTTGTATGTTCCTGTCAGTATTAAAGGCAAAGTGAATAAAAATAAGGAACCTTGGTTGACGCGGGATATTCGGAATCTGATAAAGAAGAAGAGAGACATGTATGAGAGGTATATGCAGCAAGGAGAAAATAAGGTGCTTGAGGAGTAGAAAAAGTGCAAGAAAATACTTAAAGAAATCAGGAGGGCTAATATAAGACATGAGGTTACTTTGACAGTAAAGTTGAAGTATATGACTTTTAACACTTGGGATAAAAGAGCCACGACTGCCCAGGCGGGTGACCTCAGAGCGCGGAAGGTTTAAAAAGGGAAGCAAACTTAAACATTTTTTTTGATTCACAGCAAGCAGGCAGCGGAGTAATCGCTGGTTTTCAGGAGAAAAATCAGATATATTTTTAACTACTTGGGATAGAACTGCGCAGTCGCGTGACCTCAGAGGGCGGAAGGCTGAAAAAGAACACAGTCATATCCAGCGGGCAGCGGGGTGGGAGGGTGCAGTGTGATAGGGCTTTGGTTCAACGGGCTTTGGCGGAAAGGGGATGAGGCTTCCTGCGACCGCTGAGTCTTACAGTGAAGGAGTGATTTACAGTTTTATTTATTTAGTAATAACAGAAGGATTAGAGGTGTGTATCTAGGATTAGTGTTGTGCTTGGATTGCCAGGTGTGGAGACACGGAGAGACTCCCAGTCTCCTCAAGGATTACATCTGCACCAGGCGAATTGAGATGGCGCTCCAAAAGGACCGTGTTAGGGATCTGGAGCTGCAACTTGTTGACCTTCAGCTGATTAGGGAATGTGAGGAGGTGATTCATAATACCTATAGAGCGATAGTGGACAGTACCGCTGTGACAGTCCCCCTCAGGAATCGATATATCGTTTTAGATGCTGTTGGAGAGTTTGACCTGACAGACGAAGACCACGGTGAACGGGACTCTAGCACTCTGCCCAGTGCCGTGATCAAGAGAGCAAGTAGAAATGCAGTAGGTATAGGGGATTCCATAGTGAGCGGGGCAGACAAGAGAATCTGTAAGTCGGACAGGGATACCGGATAGTGTGTTGCTTCCCTAGTGCCAGGGCACGGGATGTCTCAGATCGGGTCCAAATTATTCTGAGTAGGGAGGGTGGGCAACCAAAAGTCTTGGTACCAAGGACATAGGCAGAAAAAAAAAACACAGAGGCAGTCCTGAAGAAAGATTACTGGGAGCTAGGAAAAGCCAGACCTCCAGAGTAATAATCTCAGGATCACTGCCTGAGCCACACACTAATAAAGGTGAGAATAACAGAATTAAGCAGATGAATGTGTGGATAAGTAACTGGTGCAGGGGGCAGGGCTTCAAATTCTTGGATCATTGGGATCTATTTTGGGGAATGTATGGATACAGAAACGATAGGTTACACCTGAACTCAAAGGGTACTAATATCCTGGGGGGATTGCTTAATATAGCTGTTCGGGGGGGTTTAAACTAAGTTGACAGGGGGAAGGAAACCAGGGTGTTAGGTTCGAGGAAGAAGAAAATAGAAATAAGCAAAAGATACTGTACAGCAAAGATGTGTAGAAGGACAGGCAGGTGAATAGACAGGATAATTTGCTGTGCGATACATATATAGCAAATCTGGGGACAGATACGGATCTAAATGTACTGTACGTAAATGCACGCAGCATTAGAAATAAAGCGAACGACCTTGTTGTATAGCTACGTGTTAAAAGATAAGACATTGTGGCCATCAAAGAGTCAATGCTAAATGATGGGTGTAATTGGGAGCTGAATATCCAAGGATACACAGTGTATAGGAAAGATAGGAAGGTAGGTAAAGGGGATGGCGTGGCCCTGATGGTAAGCAACGATATCAAATCACTAGAAATAAGGATCAGAAGGGGTAGAATCGAGTTAAGAAATGGGTCGAGTTAAGAAATGGCAAGGGTAAAAAGACACTAATAGCCAATAGACAATAGACAATGGGTGCAGGAGTAGGCCATTCGGCCATTAACTGTGATCATGAGTGATCATACACAATCAGTACCCCGTTCCTGCCCTCTCCCCATATCCCTTGACCCCGCTATCTATAAGAGCTCTATCTAACAAGCTCTATCTAGCCGTTATATATAGGCCTCGAAACAGCAGCCGGAAAGTGGACTACAAGTTACAGCTGGAAATTGAAAAGAGAAGTGTCAGAAGGTAAATGTCACGATAATTATGGGGGATTTTAATACGAAAGCAACCTCTCCATCCTTGAAAGCAAATTGTTCGTCCTGGAAAACAACCTTTCCGTCCTGAGCATCAATCTCTCTATTCAGCATCAAACGAAAACTGATCTCCGAGACAAATTCAATCACCTCGAAATGAAGTACAGAACTCTCAGCGAAATCAAGGTTCAAATCTGCCAACTGCTGACCAGCAGAAAGGGTGTAGTAACATCCCCACTTCCCCCGCTCCCAATCAAAACGCAGAGAGGCAGGAGGGGTTGTTATCTGTGAATGATATCAGGAATGTGAGACGAGACCTGCGGCGAGAGCGGCACCCAGCGTCTGAATGCGGGTAGTGCGTCAAGCGACGGGGTGTCGGTAAAGACACCTAGTGTCTTGGACCAGGGAGTGCGTTATTGAGTTGCCACAGGGTGAGAGCTTCACTCAGCGTTCGATAAGAGGAGAGGAGAAGCACTAACCCGAATATGAGTGAGGTAACAGAGTGGAAGGTATGATTCACGCATTCTCTGACCACGAGAGTGTGTGATGGGACGGTGTGAAGGGAGATTCACTCTGTGTCTGACCCCGCGAAAGTGTGATGGGACGGTGTGGAGGGAGATTTACTCTGTGTCTGACCCCGGGAGTGTGTGATGGGACGGTGTGGAGGGAGATTCACTCTGTGTCTGACCCCGGGAGTGTGTGATGCGACGGTCTGCAGGGAGATTCACGATGTGTGTCTGACCCCTTTTCTGTGTGGTGGGACGTTGTGGACGGAGCTTCACTCTGTGTCTGACCCCGGGAGTGTGTGACGGGACGTTGAGGCAGGAGATTCACTCGAGGTCTGAGCCCGGGCGTGTGTGATTGGAGGGTGAGGAGGGAGATTCACTGTTTCTTGTTCCTGATTTTCAGCGGAAGCGTGTTCCCAGGCCTGGATCAGAAAGGAAGACGTGTGTTATTTCATATCCACGTTGAAAATAACTTACGATGGAGCGAAAGAATTTTGCTCTCAGTCTGACTCAAGGCTTCTTGTAATAAATTCTACAGACAAAGAGGTACGTGTCAGATCGACGGAAGGTGAAGGTCCCTCAACACCGCACCAATACCTACACCGGGCCTCAGACACACAGTGAATCTCCCTCCACACCGTCCAATCACACACTCCCAGGGTCAGACACAGAGTGAATCTCCCTCCACACCGTCCAGTCATACACTCCCGGGGTCAGGCACAGAGTGAATCTCCCTCCACACCGTCCCATCACGCACTCCCAGGGTCAGACACAGAGTGAATCTCCCTCCACACCGTCCAGTCATACACTCCCGGGGTCAGGCACAGAGTGAATCTCCCTCCACACCGTCCCATCACACACTCCTGGGGTCAGACACAGAGTGAATCTCCCTCCACACCGTCCAGTCACACACTCCCGGGGTCAGACACAGAGTGAATCTCCCTCCACACCGTCCTGTCACACACTCCCGGGGTCAGACACAGAGTAAATCTCCCTCGACACCGTCCTGTCACACACTTCCGCGATCAGACACAGAGTGAATCTCCGTCCGCACCCTCCAATCACACACTCCCCAGTTCACACTCAGAGTGAATTTCTCTCTACACCGTTCCTTTACACATTCCCGTGGTCAGATACAGAGTGAGTCTCCATCCATTCGATCCCAGCACACACCCACGGGACAGACACAGAGTGAATCTCCACCCCCCGCTCACACCGTACCATCATACACTCGCGGGTCAGCAACACAGTGACCTCCCTCCACACCGTCCCATCACACACTCCCGGGGTCAGACACTGAGTGAATCTCCCTCCACACCGTCGCATCACACACTCCCGGGGTCAGACACAGAGTGAATCTCCCTCCACACCGTCCCATCACACACTCCCGGGGTCAGACACAGAGTGAATCTCCCTCCACACCGTCCTGTCACACACTCCCGGGGTCAGACACAGAGTAAATCTCCCTCCACTCCGTCCTGTCACACACTCCCGGGGTCAGACACAGAGTAAATCTCCCTCCACTCCGTCCTGTCACACACTTCCGGGATCAGACACAGAGTGAATCTCCGTCCGCACCCTCCCATCACACACTCCCCATGTTCACACTCAGAGTGAATCTCTCTCTACACCGTCCCTTTACACATTCCCGTGGTCAGATACAGAGTGAGTCTCCCTCCACTCGGTCCCAGCACACACTCCCGGGGTCAGAGACAGAGTGAATCTCCCTCCACACCGTCCCATCACACACTCCCGGGGTCAGACACAGAATGAATCTCCCTCCACACCGTCCCATCACACACTCCCGGGGTCAGACACAGAGTGAATCTCCCTCCGCACCGTCACATCACACACTCCCGGGGTCAGACACAGAGTGAATCTCCCTCCGCACCGTCCATCACACACTCCCGGGATCAGACACAGAGTGAATCTCCGTCCGCACCCTCCCATCACACACTCTTCATGTTCACACTCAGTGTGAATCTCTCTCTACACCGTCCCTTTACACATTCCCGTGGTCAGATACAGAGTGAGTCTCCCTCCACTCGGTCCCAGCACACATCCACAGGACAGACACAGAGTGAATCTCCACCCCCCCCCCCCCCGCTCACACCGTACCATCATACACTCGCGGGTCAGCAACACAGTGAATCTCCCTCCACACCGTCCCATCACACACTCTCGGGGTCAGACACTGAGTGAATCTCCCTCCACACCGTCCCATCACACACTCCCGGGGTCAGACACAGAGTGTATCGCGCTCTACACTGTCTCGTCACAGAATCACGATTTCAGATACAATTGTATTTCCCTCCACAACGGCCCAGCACACTCCCCGCGTGTCAGAATGTGAGTGTCGCTCCTTGGATTGTGCTCGATTTAAATTATAAATGATAGCAATTTAATTTCACAGAAATGTGTAACCGAAGCTGTCGGCGACCACGACAGTGCATTCTGGATTGGAAAATGCAAAGCCGGGTGAGAATTGTGGTCATAAAGGACATTTCGGAAGAACGGGCCGTGGGTTCTATTTGGGTACTGACACTGGATGCGAGAAGGGAGTGGACAGTGGGATTACTTTGGGTAAGAGCACAGGGCTGATGTGAAAGTGAGGGGTGCAAGTATTTTCAGAACAGACACGCGGCCTTCAGTTAGAGAGTTGATCAGAGGAAGCATTTTGAGGAACCAGAACGGCCTGTAGGGAAACTGACACGGTTATTTTGGAGACTGACACGGTTCCGGGAAGAGACGGTCGGGGTGTGGGAATATCCTGCAGACCGACATGTGGCCGTGAGGAGAGGCCGGGACTTTGGGAATAATTTGGGTAGATACACGGGCCTGTGGAGAGAAAGACGGATCGTGGGGCTATTTTGGGGACTCTCACAGCTCTGTGACTATAGTGTTGGGTAAGGGATTAATCGAGGTCTGACATAGGCCTGCAGAGAGTAGGTAAGAGAGAGTGTTTTGGGAAGTGGCGCAGTTATCCGACAGTATTATGAGCACTGTCACATGGTCAATGAGGAGAGATTGAGTCAGTGGGAGTATGTTGGGGACTGGCATCGGTCGGTGAGGAGAGATTGAGTCAGAGGGAATATTTTGGGACTGACACAGGACACAGGCTGCTCGAATTATGTTGTCCCTTTTGAAACTGTTCATCCCTCCTTGGCAGGGAAGTGGCCTCTGACGTCGTGTACAAGGTGAAAGCTGGAAAGATCGAATGCGGTGAATGTAAATCTCTTTGGCCTTGGGGTTGTAAAAATGCTCAACACCTTTTCATCTGTGAGAAGTCTGCCCATTTGCGTCCGGATATTCCAGAAAAGATCAGGGATCTTTGTCAAAAGCCCGTGGAGCGGACTTAAATGAAGTGACATTATTCTCTTTCCACAATTCCAACTCTCTCTCCGCCTCTTGCCCCTACCCTATACTCCTCTGTCTACCTTTGGCATTCTTTTTTCACCATCTCTTTACGCTCCTACCTCCAAACTGTCTCTCTCATCACTCTCTTCCCATCTATTTCCCCATATTTCATCCGCATTTTCCTTCCCGTCACTTTCTTGCCTCCCGCTCCAAGCATCAAAGGACTGTATCACATGTTTACCTCCTGACTAATAGGCTGTGACTTGTCCGCTTTGAGATTTGTATTTTTGCAGGGTCAATACGGCGCAAAGATGTAAAATTAAAGTAAGAAGCAAAAAAGATGATAAATAGAGCAAAAATGTAGAGATTGTTCTCGTACATTCAAAAGTATGATGCCGGACGAGAAGAAAGTGTTCCTGAATCTTTGGGATTTCAGGCTCCTCTGCCTAATATCCGATGGTAGTAATGAGCGGGGAGCTTGTCCACGTGGTGAGGGGCATCATATGGATGCCGCCTTGTAGGGGCATCGCATCTTGTCGATGTCCTCGATGCTGGGGAAGGTTGTGCCCGTCATGGAACTGGTTGAGTCCACATCCCTCTGCGCCTCTGCCACCCTCGTGCGTTGCGGCCTCCACACCGGGCGGCGAGGCGACAAGGCGCTGGGATCATTTACTAGTCTTCATTGAAAGACCAGATGCAATTATTTCTGTAACGAGAGAGCTGCGGATGGTGATGATGGGAAGAGTGGAGTATGGTGTGGAATACACTGAAAATTCAACTCGAAATAAACAAGACGATAGTAAAGAAATCCAAAATTTAAATCACAAAGAGTAGTACTCGAAATGTATCTCCTATGGTTGAGGACTGAGTGCTCAGCACGCGGACGTTAACAACAGACTTTCCATGAAGCGATGTTGACGGACAATAATTGTCAGTCTGAGCGTTAAAGAGAAAGTGACAGCTCGCCACACCGCGGGGAATGGACGTGCCGACACGTGGATGTCTTCCACTGTTCAGTCGGGAACATCACACCTTCTCCGTGTTTGCATGAATATGTTGGTCCCACCAGGACAGATCCACTGAGATGCTGACACCCGGCAACACAGGAACCTAAAATCAGACCATGAGATATTGGAGCAGAATTAGGCCATCGAGTCTGCTGCGCCATTTCATCATGTCTGACCCAGGTCCCCCTCAGCCCCAATCTCCTGCCTTTTCACCGTATTCCTTCATAGTCTGAGTAATCAACAATCTGTCAGCTTATGACTTCAATATGTCTAATGTCAGATTCCACGGCCGACTGCGCAACCCATTCCACAGATTTACCATACTCTGGTTAATGTTATGGTCCGTGCGGAGCCCGTATTCCGGTTATTGATCCGGTCCGCGGACACCAGACTCCGGGTCCGTCCTTTCACCCTTCAGCACTGGCATTCACACCTGTGGATCATCGTGGCTTGTTTGGACTCAAGGAGGCGCACCTGATGCCCATCAGCAGGCGGTGCATATAGGGGGCTCTGAGACTGTGTGGAGTTGGGGGGTCGTTCTGATTATTCTGCCTATACTGGTCGCCCTGCCTATCCTGTTCCTCCGGTTGCCCTGGCTTGGAGTTCCCCTCGTTAAAGACGAGTTCTTCGAGTAAGTCTGGCAGTCACCCCGGACCTAGTTCCCTTCCTATCCTTGCCTCTGTCGGGCAAGCCTGGCCGGACTGCCGTTGCCCGGAGGGGGACTCTGTCCCTTTATATCCCTCGCTGCAGACGGGTCGTGGTCCGCAACCTACCCAGGTGCCCCACGACCTGCTCAGGCCCCCTTGCTCCTTCCTGGGAGGTCAGGGTCCTGGCCAGGTGTTATGCGGCCGGCCCAGTGATCTGCTAGACCCTGCCTGAACTTTAAAATCCTGCTTTGCCTGTACTCCGGAATCCTGCCTTGCCTGGACTCTGGGATCCTGCCTTGCCTGAACTCCGGAATCCTGCCTTGCCTGAACTCTCGGATCCTGCCTTGCCTGAACGCCGGGATCCTCCTTGCCTGAACTCCGGGATCCTCCTTGCCTGAACTCTGGGATCCTCCTTGCCTGAACTCCGGGATCCTCCTTACCTAAACTCTAAGACTCTTGAGGAACTCCAGAATTACCTTAAACGTCACGTCCCTCACGCACACCACGGTCACCACATCTTGTCTATCGTTTAGTTGTTCCCGTCCTGTTCCTAGTACTTCAGTGCCTGCGTCCTGTACTTGGTCCAGCTTTCTGTCCCCTTATGATAGTTAAAGAAATTCCTCCCAATCCCCGTTCTAAAATGACAGATCTCCATTCCGATGTGGGTCCACTGGTCTTCGACGTCGCACCACGGGAACCTTCTCTTCTCATCTAGTTTACCGGCGCCTTTAATCAGTTTCAACAGCAACCCTCCCCCCCGCCCTCTCATGTTTCTGAGTTCCAGCCATCAAACGCTCCTGATATCCCGGAATCATTTCCGCGAACTTCCTTTCAACCCTTCCCAATGCAAGCACATCTGGCCAGATTAAATAAGGGACTCCGAAGCGCTCACAATACTCCGTCCGGTCTCAGCAGTGATTTATAAAGCCTCAACTTCACATCCTTTCCTTTATATTATAATCCTTGTGACATGAATGTTAACATTGCGTTTGACTTCCTCAACACCGACTCCACCTGTAAATTAACTTTTAGGGAATCCTGCACGA